>NW_017670380.1:293187-460644 GCF_001879085.1 Nicotiana attenuata | reverse complement strand
TGCATGAGACTAAGCCCTGTCTCAAATCTTGCATGAGGCTAAGCCCTGCCTCCATATTTGCATAAGGCTAAGCATTGCCTTCTCTTTGCATGAGACTAAGCCCTGTCTTAAATCTTTTATGTTTGATAATCGCCAAAATTCAGACGCAGTCAAAAGATTCTATGTTTAGATTGTTTACATTTCTTCATTTGATGTAACTGAACTACGCTTGACCCGATTCCCGTTTAAGAGGGGATAGGAAGCAAGGCAAAGCAAGCAATGAAGGCCCGCCCCTACAAAACTCACAACTTTTCTTTGGATGCAGGCACAGTGAACGTAACAGGAGTATTCACAAATATACACATATTAATATCAATTAGGCCACCAGACGCAAATATATCTCCAGCTAAGAAATATTCTACTCCTATTCGCTACTTGTTCACTAAAGGCTAAGCACTGCCTTCCTTTGCATGAGACTAAGCCCTGTCTCAAATCTCGCATGAGGCTAAGCCCTGCCTCCATATTTGCATAAGGCTAAGCATTGCCTTCTCTTTGCATGAGATTAAGCCGTGTCTCAAATCTTGCATGAGGCCAAGCCCTGCCTACATATTTGCATAGGGCTAAGCACTGCCTTCTCTTGCATGAGACTAAGCCTGTCTCATCTTGCATGAGGCTAAGCCCTGCCTTCATATTTGCATAAGGCTAAGCAATGCCTTCTCATGGCATGAGACTAAGCCCTGTCTCAAATCTTGCATGAGGCTAAGCCCTGCCTCCACATCTGCATAAGGCTAAGCATTGCCTTTTCTTTGCATGAGACTAAGCTCTGTCTCGATCCTTGCATGAGGCTAAGCCCTGCCTCCACATTTGCATAAGGCTAAGCATTGCCTTCACTTTGCATGAGACTAAGCTCTGTCTCGGCCCTTGCATGAGGCTAAGCCCCGCCTCCATATTTGCATAAGGCTAAGCACTGCCTTCTCTCTGCATGAGACTAAGCCCTGTCTCAAATCTTGCATGAGGCTAAGCCCTGACTCCCTATTAGAATAAGGCTAAGCACTACCTTCTCATGGGACTAAGCATTGTGTTCCCCTGCATAAGTGTTGCTCTATTCTAAACTTTGCATTATCTTCTTCTCTGTGGGCTAAGCTCTGCCCCCAAACTCTGCACAAGGCTAAGCTTCGCTTTGTAATTACCTTGGGTATCATGTCTCTGCATTTCATGGGCTGATGTATAGCCAATTTGTCCAAAGGCATCATAGTCTGAAGGCATCATCCTCATAGCTTGAAGACACCATGTCATGGCTTGAGGATCTCTCAATACTGCACATCATTATTCAAAGTCGTGATGGTTCAGAGGCACCATTTTCATGGCCCGAGAACATGATTTCACGGCCTGCGAATCTCTTATCTCATGATTCATGGCCCGGGACGTCATGGTTTAAGCACGTCATCTTCACTGTCCAAAGATAACCTTTCATAGTGTCGCGCCCCCTTTTTCCTTGCGGAGTCCGGGTTTCGACATTCATTGGGAACAACTCATTTCCTTTTGGGAATTGGGTATTTGAATTTGTAGAGTGGCCACCTAACGGATTTAAGGTGCGTTAGGGCTCCCAAAGCAAGTAACTCATAAATCCGGTTTGCATTACCAGAGACTTGGGTAAGGGCTCAAAATAACCTTGAGCAGAAGGTCTTAGGCACCCCTCGCGGTCCACAATGGTGGGTCCCGGCCGAACTCAAATTATGTGAATCAGTCATTTAATAGATAGGCAGTCTAAGCACACATATGCAAAAAAAAGGAAATTTAACAGATAGGCAGTCTAAGCACACATATGTAAATAAGGTGAGGAAAGTCCTAGGTTTGTTAGCCTATAGGATCACATCTGTACAATACCCGGTCAGCCTTCCTCAACTAGAGGGGTTACACGTGGCATTAGCGCACAAGTCATCATATCCTTTACTACCCAATTTCCCTCCCTTGGTCATAGCCTAAAGCGTTCTAGTAACCTTAAGATGTATCCTATGCGTGGACTACCCGTCCCTTTACTTATATAGACCTAGAGGTATTTAGGACTTCTAGTTAAGGTAGATCTAGGCTCTCCTACAGTAATTAAAAGGAGAAAACTCTAGGCGACAAACAAAACACGTAGGACTGGACCAAGGATAGAATAGTTAAAAGNTCCACGAAGTTCAACGATCACAATTTCCTTTCACATACTCTTTACAACATATAGAAATCATCAATTAATATGGAAGCTATAACAAAACCAGGATATTCGCAATATAAGGACTCACGGTCATGCTAGACACCAATGTATAGATACTCGTCACCATGCCTATATATCGTATTCGACAATTAGCAAGTAGCAAATAAGACTCAACTCCTATTCCCTCAAGCTAAAGTTAGACCAAACACTTACCTCAACTTCCACGGCCGAATCAGTAATTGGCAGACAGATTTTTATTTATTGAACCTATATGCTATCTAGGTGCTGAAAAATGATCACAGGCGTTACAGAACTGGTTTCACATTTTCATCTCTACGAGGATGATGTCTAAGTGTTGAGATTGTTTTTATGCTTATTCCTTATTGGCATGATGGCTAGGTGACAAAACTGATTTTTATGCGTTTAAACTATAGGCGCGGTATTTGAGCGAGTGCAGCAAAAATCCTAGAAACATGATCTCTAAGGCACATAGGAAAGCTGTGTACATGATTATTAAGGCACAATTGACAAATGACCTAAGAACCCGATTTTCAAAGTAAGTGTGAGAATGCGGAAATTTTCTTAGAATGGAAATTTAGAACAAATAGCATAAGGAGCCTACAAACATATTTTCTAATGCACATGACAATCCTGCAAGCATGGCTTTTAATTCATGTACATAATCATAAAAGTCCTATGAGCATGGTCTCTATATAGACAATCATAACATTCCTATGAGCATGGTTTCTAATGCATATAGACAATTATAACGATCCTATGAGCATGGTTTCTAATGCATATAGACAATCATAACGATCCTATGAGCATGGTTTTTTACTGGATAGGTCATAACAACAGAAGTAATCATGCTGATTTAAAGCAGTAGACATGAAAGACACAAAGATAAATAAAGAAGTAGTCATGTTGATTGGGAACAAGGAAGATGTAGGTTCAATTACATAGAATTAGCCATACTAATTGAAGTCCATAAGTAGTCATGCTAATTGAAATACAGAGAAGTCATGGATTCAACAGAAGTAAAGCAACAGACAAGAAAGCACATAGGTTTAAGCTTCATAACATATTGAATGACATTAGGATTGGAAACATACCAGTTAAAGATAGCAAAACAGAAGGTGTAAGTGTGCATAACTCAGTGATCTAGCCTTGGCTTTCAGCCGGCTAGACAATGTAGTGAACACAAGTAGCAGAAAGGTTTAAGTGAGAGCAAAGTTTGTGTGTGTGCATATTTCTGAATTGTTGTTCGTGTAGAAGAATCAGAATGAGAGTGTATATATAGCACTTAGTAAAGTAGACAAATAAGGCGAGAATAATTTAAAATTCGTAAATAAGGCAAGTAAATATAATCAATCAGTTAATTGGTGCTAAACCCAACCAATCCGCATAAACAGAATCCGGGAAGGTCACAATAGCACAAGGAGAATCAATTACCAGCCTTGATTGGGACTCAAATAAGGTAGACAAATCACTTATTAACAATAAATTAACTAATTAGTCAGAATAAGGCAAGTAACACCAATTAAAGGTCACAAATACGGAATGTAAGTAAGAATCCCAAAAATACTGATTATAACAGGAAACAATTATTCAAATCCCTAATAGAAATCAATCAGTATATTGGGTTGACAGAAATAAACAATTAACGGGAGAAATTTGAAGTAATCGGTGTCACAAACAGAAAACGTCTAGGGTTTAAGCATATACATGAGAATCAATCAAGCTAGTAAAGAATAGTCAGATTCAACACTTGGAAGTTTGAAAATCATTTGAAGAGAACTTAGGACGAACCCTAGTTCTTAAAAATTACTGAAATCGAATAATGATAAGAGAAATAGAAATTTTTTCGTAGAAAAATACCAAATAATACTCAGAACGTTTCAGATCTACAAGGATCTGAACAGACCCATGTAGTCATAAGACTAGGGTTTTGGAAAACGACAGGGACGAAAAGAAATCAGTCTAAACCCATAGATTCGAACCAAAAATAGGAAGAAAACAACACTCACAAACGCAAATGGCCATAGACAGGCCTGTGAAAAGGTTTCGAGCAAAAGCAGGTTGGATCTCTTTGAGATTCTCTCATAGATATACGAAGTCGAACAACCAGAAGATGTAGCAGGCCGGCAAGGGCCGAAAAATACAGAGAAACCCCATAGACGAGGAGTTTTGCAGGTGACGGCGGCTAGGTTTTAGGGTTAGGTTGAGGGAGAGTTTGAGAGACGAGGAAACGAAGGGCGGTGGAAAATGAAAGAAATGAGGGGTTTAGGGGGTCGTTTGGGATTAATATGGTAAGTTTAATCGTGGACCGTTGATCTAAAAAATCAGCGGCCACGATTAAACAGAGTGGCTGGGTCGGGTAGGTTTAATTGGGTTAGGGTCAGATAAAAATTGGGTCTAGGTAGATTTGGGCTAATTTTAATTGAATTGGGATTGAAATTGGGCTGTTTTAATTAGGCTAGGTGCGAAAATAAAAAGGGCCATTTATTAAATACCTATTTAATTGATAAAAACTAATTTTAAAAATAATTAACAGATTACCAAAAATAATTTTCACACCTAGAAATGTTTTAAAAATAATTACCTAATATTTAAAATATATAAAAGGCTATTTTCTGGTAAAGTAATGTAAGAATGCATGCATGGGCCATAATTGCAAAGCAATTGCTATTGTAACCCTGAAGTGCAAATATGGCTATTTGTGCAATAATTAAAACTTAGTGCAAATTTAAATGATGAAATTAAACCACAAAATTATTATAAAATTATTTGTAGTGTAATTATTAACTGTTTGCATAATAAAATACTGGAGTAATTAATTAAAACCCTTAAAAATGCAGAAATTGAGAAAAAATATTAATTGATGCTAATGCATGGTTTTGGAGGTATATATGCATTTTTTTAAAAACAAAAAAATTATAAGGAAAAATTGGGTATCAACAGCCGCCCCTCTTTATCCGGGAAGGATGAAAGAGTTTTCGGGTAAAGAAATGACGGCCAATTTCGACCGATTGGGATGTTTTGAAAAATAGAGGCCGAAACCTGGTCTCTGGGCTGCCTACATATCCCTGGCTTTACAGGAATCAGGCCATATGTAGTTCTGGATTCATCGGTGGAATATAACGATGAAGTCGTCACAAGAACGGACACGAGACTTTGGAATGGGTGGAAAGATGGTTATGGTGAACGGTTAGATTTGAGATAATATGAAAGAACTGGAGCGGGATTCCTCCTGTTGGGGTAGCGGTTGCTTGTTGGGTCACCTGCAAGTGAAGAGATACTACAAGTATATATTCGTGCGGAAATTTAAAAATGATGCAGATTCCCTTCGGACATGAGAATTGTCTTTGGACGGTTGAGGATGACGTCCTTAGACCATGATTTCCTGGGCCATGAATTTTTCGGTGGGGGATTCGCAGGCCATGCAATGATGTTCTCGGGCCATGAAAATGGTGCCTCCGAACCATGACGCCTTTGAATAATGATATGCAAATTTGAGAGATCCTCATGCCATGGCATGGTGTCTTCCGGCTATGAGGATGGTGCCTCTAGACAATGACGCCTTTGGACAAGTTGGCGATATTTCAGCCCATGAGATGCAATAATATGATGCTAAAAACAACAAGACAAGGCTTAGTCTGGTGAGGTTGAGGGCAGAGCTTAGCCCGAAAGAGGAGAAAATAGATAGTGCCGGAGAGACGGTGCTTAGTCTCGTTAAATAAAGGCGATGATTGGACTCATGAAAATAGGAGGCAGAACATAGCCTCATGCAAGATTCGGGACAAGGCTTAGTCCCATGCAAATGGAAGGCAGTGCTTAGCCTTATGCAAAATGGAGGCAGGGCTTAGCCTCATGCAGATACGGAGGCAGGGCTTAGCCTGCAGATGGAGACAGAGCTTAGACTCATGCAAGATTCGGGTCAGGGCTTAGTCCCATGCAAATGGAAGGCAGAGCTTAGCCTTATGCTGATATGGAGGTAGGGCTTAGCCTCATGCAAGATTCGGGACAGGGCTTAGTCCCATGCAAATGGAAGGTAGAGTTTAGCCTTATGCAAAAATGGAGGCAGGGCTTAGCCTCATGCAGATGGAGACAGATCTTAGTCTCATGCAAGATTCGGGATAGGGCTTAGTCCCATGCAAATGGACGGCAAAGCTTAGCCTTATGCAGATATGGAGGCAGGGCTTAGTCCCATGCAAATGGAAGGCAGTGCTTAGCTTTATACAAAAATGGAGGCAGGGCTTAGCCTGATGCAAGATTCGGGACAGGGCTTAGTCCCATGCAGATGGAAGGCAGTGCTTAGCCTTATGCAAAAATGGAGGCAGGGCTTAGCCTCATAAAGATGGAGACGGAGGTTAGTGTCATGCAAGATTCGGGAGAGGGCTTAGTCCCATGCAAATGGAAGGTAGAGCTTAGCCTTCTGCAAAATGGAGGCAGGGCTTAGCCTCATGCAGATGGAGACAGAGCTTAATCTCATGCAAGATTTGGGACAGTGCTTAGTCCCATGCAAAAATAAAATAGCAGGTGATAACAGAGTTCTCTTAGCTGATAATAGATTTCAGTATCATGGTTGTTATGAAGATTGTGACTTGGAGGCATGTATATTCTTCGCTCCTGCATCCAAAGAAAAATCGTGAGTTCTATAAAGGGGGGAGGTCGGTTCATGCCTCCGCCGGCTTTCTTCGCTTACTTCGCTTGGTCCGAAGGTCCTATTCAAATCATTGGGGGTAGCGCTGGCTAAACAGAGTCATTTTACAAGCAAGCATGCATAGTTTCAAAGATGTAATAAAAATATATTATTTTAGAAATTGGTTAGATGAACCAGTTATTGTGAAATGATCCGAGACATTGCAACCTCTCATGCTATTGGATTTTGAGGGTCCTCCTCAAAATTCTGCCCCAGTTAGATGACACGTTTGACAGCTGCACTTGTTGCGATCTGCTGAAATTGCTTCGGAATTTTGAGGGTCCTCCTAAAATTTCTGCCCCAGTTTCTGATTGATTTCTGACTTCCTGGCATATGATGGTGTTGGCTGGACTTGCTCCGGAATTTTGAGGGTCCTCCTCGAAATTCTGCCCCAGTTTCTGGTTCTGGGAGGGGGGGAGGGGAAATGAAAGTTTTATTATGATATGACCGAACCCATAGAGCTGCCTACGTATCCCCTCTTAAACAGGAATCAGGTCAAGCGTAGTTCAATTTACATCATTTTGTGAAAACATAAATAGTTACACATAGTATCGCTTGACTGCATCTGAGTTGATCGGTTTTGGCCAGACTTCTCCGTCCATTTCTGCAAGTATGAGGGCTCCTCCTGTCAACACTCTATGAACCATGTAAGGGCCTTGCCAGTTGGGAGAGAATATCCCTTTGGCTTCATCCTGATACGGGAAGATCTTCTTCAACACCAGTTTCCCCGGTGTGAACTGCCTCTGCTTGACTCGTTTGTTGAAGGCTCTGGACATTTTGTTCTGATAGTGTTGCCCATGACACACTGCATTAATCCTTTTTCCGTCTATGAGGGCTAGCTGCTCATAACGACTCCTTATCCATTCTACGTCGCTGAGCTCAGCTTCTTGTATGATTCTCAGAGAAGGGATCTCCACTTCAGCGGGAATAACAACTTCAGTACCATAAACCAGTAAGTAGGGTGTTTCCCCGGTTGATGTGCGGACTGTGGTACGATATCCCAATAAAGCGAATGGCAGCTTCTCGTGCCATTGTTTGTGCTTTTCTACCATCTTTCTCAGTATCTTCTTGATATTCTTGTTAGCAGCTTCTACAGCTCCTTTCATCTGAGGTCTATAGGCTGTGGAATTCTTGTGCTTGATTTTGGAAGTCTCACACATGTTCTTCATCAGATCACTGTTGAGATTGGAGGCATTGTCAGTGATGATTGATTCTGGAACTCCAAACCGGCAAACAATCCGGCGGACAAAATCTACCATGACTTTCTTAGTTACTGCCTTGTAAGATGCTGCTTCGGCCTATTTGGTGAAGTAATCAATAGCTACCAAGATGAACCGATGCCCATTTGAGGCGGTGGACTCGATTGGACCAATGACATCTATTCCCCAGGCGGCGAATGACCAAGGCGAGCTTGTTGCATTGAGCTCATTTCGCGACACTTTTATCATATCGGCATGTACTTGACATTGGTAGCATTTTCGGACATACTGGACGCAATCTGTCTCCATGATCATCCAGAAATAACCGGTCCTGAGTATCTTCTTGGCCAAGACAAAGCCACTCATATGCGGGCTGCATGTCTCAACATGTATCTCCTCAATTAGCTTACAAGCTTCTTTTGCGTCGACACACCTTAGCAATCTCAAATCAGGAGTTCTTCTGTACAAGGTTCCTCCGCTGTGGAAGAAATTATAGGACAACCTCCGAAGCGTACGTTTCTGAGTTTGATTTGCATGCTCCGGATATTCACCTTTTGCCAAAGATTCTTTGATATCGTGAAACCAAGGCTTTCCGTCTATTTCTTCTTCAGCATGGGCACAATACGCCGGCTAGCTATGGATCCTTATTGGGATGGGATCGATGAAGTTCTTGTCGAGATGTTGTATCATGGATGACAAAGTGGCCAATGTATCAGCAAACACGTTCTAAATCCTGGGAACATGCTGAAATTCTATCTTTGTGAACCTCTTTCTCAATTCCTGCACATGGTGCAGATATAGCAGTATCTT
The DNA here is from genome assembly GCF_001879085.1 of Nicotiana attenuata. Classification (NCBI taxonomy): domain Eukaryota; kingdom Viridiplantae; phylum Streptophyta; class Magnoliopsida; order Solanales; family Solanaceae; genus Nicotiana; species Nicotiana attenuata. The sequence goes on along the minus strand of NW_017670380.1, from coordinate 451,754 downwards.
GGAAATCTTGGTGGCCCATTCTCCTTGTACCTGGTGCACAAGCAAATCTGAATCATTGATTACCAGCAGCTCCTGAATATTCATGTCGATGGCCATGTTGAGCCCTAGTATGTAGGCTTCATACTCTGCCATGTTGTTGGTGCAAGGAAATCTAAGTTTAGCAGATACCGGATAGTGCTGGCCAGTTTCCGATACCAAGACGGCTCCAATGCCGACTCCCTTGAAATTGGCCGCTCCATTAATAAACACTCTCCAGCCGTCGTAAGATTCAGCAATGTCTTCTCCTATGAATAGCACTTCTTCATCGGGAAAATACATTTCCAGGGGTTCGTATTCTCCTTCCACGGGATTCTCAGCAAGATGATCTGCCAGTGCCTGTCCCTTAACTGCTTTCTGAGTCATATAAACAATGTCGAACTCGCTCAACAAGATTTGCCACTTAGCCAGCTCGCCAGTGGGCATGTGTTTCTGAAAGATATATTTCAAGGGATCTATCCTTGATATGAGGTATGTTGTGTAGGAACAGAAGTAATGCCTCAGCTTCTGAGCTATCCAAGTCAGAGCGCAGTAGGTACGTTCCAATAGAGAGTACCATGCTTCATATGGAGTGAACTTCTTACTCAGGTAATAGATAGCTTTTTCCTTTCTCCCAGTCTTGTCGTGCTGCCCCAGAACGCAGCCGAAGGCTCCATCTAGCACTGCAAGGTAGAGTAGCAAGGGTCTACCTGGCTCTGGCGGGACCAAGACTGGTGGTGTTGATAAGTACTCCTTGATCTTGTCGAAAGCCTTTTGACAATCTTCGGTCCAACTAGTTGCAGCCTTTTTCTTCAACATCTTGAAAATCGGCTCACATATAACTGTGGACTGGGCTATGAACCGGCTGATGTAGTTTGGCCGTCCTAGAAAACTCATTACATCTTTTTTACTCTTCGGCAGCGGTAGCTCTTGGATGGCTTTGACTTTTGACGGATCCAATTCTATCCCTCGGCGGCTGACAATGAACCCAAGTAACTTTCTTACGGGAACCCCGAAAGCATATTTTGCGGGGTTTAGTTTCAGGTTGTATTTCCATAGTCTGCCGAAAAACCTCCTCAAATCGGCTATATGATCTGTGGCTTTCTTGGATTTGATGATGATGTCGTCCACATATACCTCGATCTCCTTATGTATCATGTTATGAAAAATGGTAGTCATAGCCCTCATGTAGGTGGCCCCAACATTCTTTATACCGAATAGCATTATCTTATTACAGTATACTCCCCATTGTGTAATGAAAACCGTTTTCTCAGCGTCCTCTTCGTCCATCTAGATCTGATGGTAACCGGAAAAACAATCCACAAACGACTGGAGTTCATGCTTGGTACAATTGTCGATTAGGATGTGTATGTTTGGAAGTGGGAAATCATCCTTTGGGCTGGCCCTGTTGAGATTCCAATAATCAACACAGACCCTGACCTTCCCATCCTTCTTTGGAACTGGCACAACGTTGGCTAGCCAAGTTGGGTCTTCAACCACCATAAGGACCTTGGCCTTGATTTGCTTAGTAACTTCCTCGATTTTCAGACTCATGTCAGCCTTGAACTTCCTGAGTTTCTGTTTTACTGGTGGACATGCTGGGTTTGTGGGCAATTTGTGAGCCACAATGGATGTACTTAACCCGGTCATATCATCGTATGACCATGCAAAGATGTCCTCATACCCTTTCAAGAACTGTGTGTACTCTTCTTTTTCTGATGGCGACAAGTTGATGCTGACACGGGTTTCCTTGACAGTTTCAGAGTCTCCCAAGTTGATTATTTCTGTTTCGTCCAGATTGGACTTGGGCTTGTTCTCAAAGTCTTCTACTTCTCTGACAATTTCCTCAGGTATGACATCTTCTTCTTCCGAATCACTATCCTTTTGTTGTGTCGTCTCATTATATGTCACAACTGTTGGTTCATCGAGACAGGAAATGGTAATGCTGTATAGATAAAGATATGAGAGAAAAAAATGGTAATAATAAATATTGATCCATTAAAGCATAAAAGCTATTTTCGATAATTTAAACAACGTTTAGGAACATCGAAAATATTATTTTAAACAAAATGCCAAAAAGGGAAATCATTATTCTTAGAAAATAAACAAAACAATATTGTTCAGCCTCGCTACCCCGGGACTCGTCGGGCCTTAGATGGTATGATAGTCCAATTCTTGAGGAATGATCCTCTCACTACAACTCGGATGGTAGGGCCTTCCTCCTCCTCCTCCTCAACAATTACACAATAGTCCATGTCCTCATCCTCCAAGAATGGGTTCCTTAAGGCTGCCAGTGCTTTTTCCTCCTCTGATCCCCATATGATATCGGCCTGTTGGAAGGTCTGATTCAAGTGCGGTATAGACTGCTCCAATGGATAGTACGAACCTCACCATGGTGGTGACCGGTCATTGTATTCTTGCCAGGTGTATTGATATCCCAACCCAAAAGTGCTACCATGGTGCTTTGGCTGTATTGGCTTGGTGATGCCTTGAAGATTTTTACCAAGACCCTTGCCAGGCTCATACCCTCCCCAGTTCATCATGCTTGCTATCTTGCTATCCACCACTTATCTTTGTCGATTGCATTGACCCGCTCGATGTGATGATAAGTTTCTCTGCCTAGCTTTCTCCAATTCTCGACCATCGGAATAGTCTGATGGGTGTAAATGGGGTTGCTCCCGTCTTCATGGATAATCACCTCCTGATGGTTCCACTCAAACTTTACTGCCTGATGCAAAGTTGATTCCACAGCCCCAACGGCGTGTATCCATGGGCGTCCCAATAGCAGATTGTAGGATGCAGATATGTCCAGCACCTAAAACTCGACATCAAACCACGTAGGCCCCATTTGCAGACAGAGAATAATTTCCCCGATGGTAGCTCTCTGAGACCTATCAAAAGCCTTCAAGTTCATAGTCCCTTCTCGTATCTCGTATAGGCCTTATCCCAACCTCTTCAGTGTTGTCAATGGGCAAATATTGAGACTGGATCCTCCATCAATCAGGACACTGGTAATGAAGTAGTCTTCGCATTGCACTGTGATATGCAATGCCCTATTGTGATTCAAACCCTCAGGCGGCCACTCATCCTCGTGGAATGTGATTTTGTGACTTTCCAATACCTATCCCACCATGTTAGCCATTTCTTCGCTTGTGATGTTATTGGACACATATGCTTCGTTCAATACTTTTATCAGAGCGTTCCTGTGTGCTTCTGAATTCTGTAACTGCGACAGGATAGATATTTGAGCAGGAGTCTTGTTCAGATGATCGATGACTGAATACTCCCTTGCTTGTACTTTCCTCAAGAGGTCATCTAGATCTATTTCAATAACAGGAGGTCTGTTAGAGGCCTGTTTACTGGACTCTCCCAAATGCTCGGGTGTATAGACCCTTCCAGTCCTAGTCGTCCCTTGTGCAACACCAGATTCCCCATCTTGGTTTTTCCTTTTTTTCTAGCTTCGGCCACATAATCCCATGGTACAGCCTCGATGCTGAAAGGCGGTGTGGTTGATACTGTCACTGTAAATGGTGTGGCTACTTTTACCTCAAATGGAATAGGTGCAACTGCAGGGGGTGCTACCTCAACTTCAAATTGGACTGATGCTGTTACCTCGACCTCCACTGGCTGCTGCACCTGCACTATAATGAGGTTGAGGGTGACTGCGGGTTTCTTGGGGTCGTCACCCTCTTTGATAAGTCCGATTGATCCCTCCGGATCCCATTCTTCATCCATCTCTATCATATTGACACCTTCACCCCTGTGATCTGGGAGGGGGTTATTGCGGACATTAGGCGTAGCCTCCTTTGCCTCGACGATCTTGTTGTCAGTCAAAGCCTGGATTTTGTCCTTCAATGTGCGGTATTCGTCGATGGTGTGCCCTTTAATGCCCGAATGGTATGCACAAGTTTTATTTGGGTTAACCCATTGGGATGAGTTCTCCGTGGCCACAGCAGGGATGGGAGTGATGTAACCAGCAGCCTTCAACCTTTCATGTAGCTGGTCGATGGGTTCAGCACTGGCACTGTATTGTTTAGTGGTCTGCGGTCCAAATTAGGTCGCGGTCTTGGGTTGTTTTGACACGTTGGAGGTGACTGAAAGTGAGATGGTTGGGAATTATACGTATGATAGGCAATGGCTGGTTGGGAATATCTGGGGGATGAGGGTGGAGGTGACAGTTGATATGTGGGTGGAGGTGACAGTTGATATGTGGGTGGAGGTGCCTGATATGAGGGTGGAGGTGCTTGATATGCAAGTGAGGAGGTTCAGTATACGAATGGAGTTTTGGGTCCTTGGGCGACCATTACTGCTCCCACGTCCTTCTTCTTGGATATACCCCCTGACTGCAATGCTTTATTAGTGGCCTGCAATGCCTCAAAGTTCGTTGCCATCCCGCTTCTGATGCCTTCTTCGATCCGTTCACCAAGTTTGATGATATCAGAGAACTTATAGTTTTCAATAACCATCAACCTTTCATAGTATTGCGGATCCTGTGCTCTGACAAAGAACTTGTTCATCTGTTCCTCATCTAATGTTGGCCTGACTTTGGCCGCTTCTGACCTCCAACGAGTAGCATACTTGCGAAAAGTCTCGGTGGGCTTCTTCTTGAGGTTCTGAATGTAGAAGACATCTGGTGCATTCTCTGTGTTGAACCTGAATCGGTCCATGAAATTAGACGCCATACTCACCCAGTTGGACCATTTCTTAGGATCCTGGCTGATGTACCAGGACAAGGCATCTCCTGTAAGACTCCTCATAAAAAGCTTCATCCGGATCTTTTCATCTTTTCCAACCCCGACAAGCTTTTCACAATAGGTCCTTAGATGAACCCTGGGATCACATGTACCGTCAAACATCTCGAACTTGGGAGGTTTTTAACCCTCTGGCAGTTCTACATCCGGCTATATTCATAGGTCTTCATAGTTCAGACCATCTATCCCCTTGCCTCCTTCTACGCCTTTAACTCGGCTGGTCAACTTCTTGAGCTCCTCGGCCAAGTTCTTAATGAGCATGTCCTTCTCAACAGATTCTGGTGCATAGGAGATGGGTTGAGTGGAGTGAGGTAGGGTCTCCACTTATATAGGGTTGTTTTGGTGACCTGGAATCTGAGTATAGTGGTGATCACTGGTGGAATTCTGGGGTTCAGGAATGACTGGTGGAGTATTTTGTGGAGGATGGTAGGCCTTTGGCTGGTATTGTGGTGGGATAGTTTGATTCTGTGGTGGAGTTGTATAATGGTGGGGTATTGTGGTGGGATAGTTTGATAGGCCTTTGGCAGGTTTGCCACATTCCGGACATGCTCAAGCTCACCCTGGAGTTCCAGTATTTTCTGTTCGAGCCGTGAAGCTGCTTCATTTTGGGCCTGAGTACCCCGACTATCAGAAGTTTTTGCATGTTCAACCTGTGTGTTGTTTTCCTTTCTGGCGCCGTTCAAATCTTCCATTTTTGCTTTTCCCTTGCCTTTTGGTGGACTAGGAGGAGGAGAAGGTGGAGGGCCCCTGGATCTTGTGTGATAAGCTGATGATGCTAGTATGCACGAACCAACCTTTGGGGAATGGGAATAATCAAAAGAAAGAAAGAAAAACAAAAGGTAGCCAAGTCAGTGATGATTAAGGAAAGTTTGCAGTATTTAAACACATATTGCGGGAATATAAATTCGCGTCCTAATTTGGGAGCCCCGTTGTGCCCGAGGTAGGCCTAGCGACAAATAAATTTGAAGAAATTTAGTGCCAATAATTGCCTCATTTTATTAATGTGAAAATAGACGACCTAAAGCGATACTAAATAAGATAATGTCACTGATGGCACTTGGCCTTATTACATTTGACAAGCAAGTAAACCTAATCTATTTGGTCCTAGAAGGACCTTCTCCAGGTTCGATGCTCTTGTCGATCAATTCCCCCAGTTCGCACAGGTTCAGCAATAAGAATGCTCTTGCCAAATGCCCTCCTTTGTTTCCCTCAGCGTTCTTGCAATCGGTGACTCTCTTTCTCATTTTCCCTTCCAATTCTATCAGACTATACTCCAAATTTTCCAGCCTTTCTCTTGACTTAACAGCCATCTCTTTCCGCTCATTGATCATTTCCATGTCGGCTTTGCGTTGCTCCCTGTGCTCGGCTTCAGACTCGCAAACTCATTTGCGCAATTTGTTATATTTCATTTGTGCTTCGGTGACTTCGTCTATGACCCTGTTCCCCGGACCAACTCTTGGCTCGAATATTCCCCCTATGTTATCATCCAACCATGAGGGGTAGAAGTATGCATGACCAGCATGATATCGATCTGGCTCAATAGTATCCTTTTCTATGATAATCTTCAAGCGCCACATGTGCTGTGCTTCATTTTTGTACGGAATGGCGTCACCCTGAAAATCGGCTATGAAGTGACTCATCTTAGCGACTCGCGGTATGACTTGCCTCCTGCCTACCTGTCTCATAACCCTGAGGGTTGTGTAAGGGTATATGCCCCTTAACCCAATCAGTACCAAATGGGGAACATCCCTGGATCTGATGATGAACTTGTCGGTAGGGAACCATTCGAACATCCATTGAACCTGGTCCTCAGTCAGATTGTTGAAAAACTGCAGCCATCCTATAGCATCCTTTGGTTGAGCAAACATGTCCGGAATATATGTCATTTTCTTGGGATGGTGGAAGGCTATATGGTCATTCCACGGTTTTCGTGGAAACTCCTGACGGTATTGACCCTTTTGGAGATGTTCTAGCAGCAAACTTGCAACAGCAAATTGCAACCCTCGAAGAATCTGAACCCTTTCTGACAGCGTTCCAAGGCCCGGTACATATCTGCAATGTCATAGGGACAATGGTATATGTCTGCCCCTCGATCCCGTCCATCATAGTTTTGGCCACCATGGCCAGCCTGATATGGATTCTATCCCCTTGGATCGGGAACACTAGCATGTCCAAGAAACACACAATGAACACAAAGATCCTACGATGAATCCAACCCAAGGAGGTGATGGAGAATTCATCATCGAAGATATGGTAAGACCTGCTGTGACTGTATCGCTCATAGAGGAAGTCAAAAGGTATGTAAGAGTTTTTCCGGCACTGCAGGTCATCATTCTTCTTTAACCCCATCATTTTCAAAAATCCCCTAGTGGTGCGGTTTTCTGGTGCCAATAAACTAGGGCTATCCCAAGGTAGCCTAGCAAATCCCCCTATTTCTTCCAAAAGAGGGGTCATTTCTATGTTTCCGAAGCGGAACACAGCCCTTTCTTTGTCCCAAAACATGGTGGCAGCCTCGATCAACATTTTGTTTGTCTGAAGATCCAACAAAGAAGGCAAATTTCCTAGGACTCATTTCACCTGATTTTGGTTACTTGAAGGAAGATCCCTCCACCAATCTAGCAAAAGTGAAGGTATGCTACCGACCATGCTGAACCGGGGGACTTCGTGCCTCATTTTCTGCAAAACAAAAGATGGTTAGGCCCATTCCCCCTCCAGGTTCGTCTATTTATACAACAATGATTAGTATATTGGCACTTACTCCTCCAAATTAATGCACACAATCGTGGTTGCGTACGTTGGGATTATGAAAAACCCGATGGACTTTTGGGTGAGGCTTATCTGAAAGGGTTACTATGCGGACAACATATTAACCTGGCTAGGTTTGACCATGATGCATGCACAATTGATCGGAGTAATGTTGCTATAGAGGTCTAATCTGGGACCCTCAAGCGGACAACTTGAGGGGGAAAGGCACAGAAACGTCGAACGCATCGCTGATCGACTAGTTTTACCGCAAATACGCTTTTCCGAATTTAAAAGGGTGATATATAGGAAGAGCGCAAACACTCATCAAGCGTTGCAATAGGATTAATTATGCACTAGCGGAATATGATGTTGAGCATGATTTATGGAACAATAAATAGCATGTTGTCAAGTATTTGCATGTTAAAAATGATAAATGTGGTATTTAAATAATTGAAAGACAGTTACGAAAAAGAAAACAAAGAGACAAGTCAGTTTTAGGAAATAAAATAAATCATAAATGCTTGAAAATAAGCAATTACATCCAAATAAGGGGGTAGGGAAAGGTTGTATCAACAAAATAAAGCATGCTTGAGACTAATTCCCAAAAACAAGTTCGTTATGGTAAGAGCCTAAAATATCCCCAGCAGAGTCGCCATGCTGTCGCGCCCCCTTTTTCCTCGCGTAGTCCGGGTTTCGACAGTCATTGGGAACAACTCATTTCCTTTTGGGAATTGGGTCTTTGAATTTGAAAGTCGCCACCTAACGGATTTAAGGTGCGTTAGGGCACCCAAAGCAAGTAACTCATAAAACCGGTTTGCATTACAAGAGACTTGGGTAAGGGCTCGAAGTAACCTTGAGGGGAAGGTGTTAGGCACACCTCGCGGTCCATAATGGTGGGTCCCGGCCGAACTCAAATTATGTGAATCAGTCATTTAATAAATAGGCAGTCTAAGAACACATATGCAAATAAAGGAAATTTAGCAGATAGGCAGTCTAAGCACGCATATGTAAATAAGGTGAGGGAAGTCCTAGGTTTGTTAGCCTATAGGATCGCATCTGTACAATACCCGGTAAGCCTTTCTCAACTAGAGGGGTTACGCGTGGCATTAGCACACAGGTCATCCTATCCTTTACTACCCAATTCCCCTCCCCTTGGTCATAGCCTAAAGCGTTCTAGTAACCTTAAGACGTATCCTATGCGTGCACTACCCGCCCCTTTACTTATATAGTCCCCGAGGTATTTAGGACTTCTAGTTAAGGTAGATCTAGGCTCTCCTAGAGTAATTAAAAGGAGAAAACTCTAGGCGACAAACAAAACACGTAGGACTGGACCAAGGATAGAATAGTTAAAAGGCTCACATTTTACCTCCACAAATAGAGCAAGCAAGTGCACGTCTCAAACAACAGATTTCAGATATTTTCAGAGAGGTCCTAGAACAGGATATCTAGGTGAGCATGACAAGCAGAGAGTATGCAGCATTGCGTTAAAGGCCTAATCAGTTTGCCTACTGATTTGAAAAAAAACCTGTTGAATCTAGGCAGTCACAAGTAAGCAAAGCATAGTTTCACAGTTTATTAGACCTTGATTGCCTATGGGATTACCTAGGCGTGGATCAACGGCAACATATCATCTAGACATTAATAAAGACCATAATTCTTAATCAGTAATTGGCAAACATATTTTTATTTATTGAACCTATATGCTGTCTAGGTGCTGAAGAATGATCACAGGCGTTACAGAACTGGTTTCACATTTTCATCTCTACGAGCATGATGTCTAAGTGTTGAGATTGTTTTTATGCTTAGTCCTTATAGGCATGATGGCTAGGTGACAAAACTAATTTTTATGCGTTTAAACTATAGGCGCGGTATTTGAGCAAGTGCAACAAAAATCCTAGCAACATGATCTCTAATGCACATAGGAAAGTTGTGAATATGATTATTAAGGGACAATTGACAAATGACCTAAGAACCAGATTTTCAATGAAAGTGTGAGAATGCGGAAATTTTCTTAGAATGGAAATTTCGAACAAATAGCATAAGGAGCCTATAAACATGTTTTCTAATGCACACAACAATCCTGCAAGCATGGCTTCTAATTCATGTAGATAATCACAAAAGTCCTATGAGCATGGTCTCTAATGCATGTAGACAATCATAAATATCCTATGAGCATGGTTTTTAATGCATATAGACAATCATAACGATCCTATGAGCATGGTTTCTACCCGATTCCCACAAAAGATATACAAAAGTCCCTCCCTTTTACTAATTTCCCCAATATCTGTTTACAAGAAATTATTATTACAAACCAACACTAATGATGAATTATAGAAGTGGAATTGCTACAACTATAGGGAGCCTGAATATAGGCCCAACAGATAAACCTGGCAGACCAGGCCTTCAACCAGTTCACAAATGCCATAATCTCATAGTACATCCAATAGGATCCTGGTGTGTCAAAGTTCCCAAGGGCCTCAGGGACCTCGGGCAATGCTCACACCTGAAAACTTTCAAAGTATCCCTTTGTGAGCAAGTTTGGAAAGCCAACCCCAGTGTATCAAAGTTTAGAGGAGCCTCGTGGACTCCTAGGCAATGCTTACACCAGAGGGGCAAGACCCTAGGTGTTCTAAGAGTAGGAGTTGGAAATGGTGCTTGAAAATACAAATAGTTTTAAGAAAAACAGTTTAAAGTAAAATAGTTTAGAAGTAAAACAGTTTAGAAGTGAAACTAGAGTAGAAGTGAAACAGGAGTAAACAGAGTCATTGCAGCCCTCTATGTTCAAACAATCAAACAAGGACAAAACATGCTCACAACCATTTCAAACAAGCTTCAGATTGTCTAGATTTAACTCAATCCATTAGTTATCACTAGGTGGGGCATATAGCATGCTGGGAGTAGAATAATAATAAATAGAAAAATCATACAAAGAAGGGCAGTAAAGGTTGGGAACATAGAAGTCATTAGTCAGGAACACATAAAACAGGTCAGGAAGGAAAACATGCCAGTTAACACAAAGCAAGTTGACAGCAAGATTCCATAACACGCAATAGGGGATAGACATGCTGATCAGAAGCCAAAAAAAAGGAAGCACATAAACTTAATAACCATATTACGCAATACTGGATAGGTCATAACAACAGAAGTAATCATGCTAATTTAAAGCAATAGACATGAAAGACACAAAGCTAAATACAGAAGTAGTCATGTTGATTAGGAACAAGGAAGATGTAGGTTCAATTACACAGAAGTAGCCATACTAATTGAAGTCCATAAGTAGTCATGCTAATTGAAATACAGAAAAGTCATGGATTCAACAGAAGTAAAGCAACAGACAAGAAAGCATATAGGTTTAAGCTTCATAGCATAATGAATGGCATTAGGAATGGAAACATACCAGTTAAAGATAGCAAAACAGAAGGTGAAAGTATGCAGAACCCAGTGTTCTAGCCTTGGCTTTCAGCCGGCTAGACAATGTAGTGAACACAAGTAGGAAGAAGGTTTTAGTGAGAGCAAACTTTTTGTGTGTGTGTGTGTGTGTGTGTGTGTTCCTGAACCGTTGTTCGAGTAGAAGAATCAGAATGAGAGTGTATATGTAGCACTTAGTAAAGTAGACAAATAAGGCGAGAATAATTTAAAATTCGTAAATAAGGCAAGTAAATATAATCAATCAGTTAATTGGGGCTAAACCCAACCAATCCGCATAAACAAAACCGAGGAAGGTCAGAATAGCACAAGGAGAATCAATTACCAGCCCTGATTGGGACTCAAATAAGGTAAACAAATCACTTATTGACCATAAATTAACTAATTAGTCGGAATAAGGCAAGTAACACCAATTAAAGGTCACAAATACGGAAAGTAAGTAAGAATCCCAAAAATACTGATTATAACAGGAAATAATTATTCAAATCCCTAATAGAAATCAATAAGTATATTGGGTTGACAGAAACAAACAAATAACGGGAGAAATTTGAAGTAATCAGTGTCACAAACAGAAAACGTCTAGGGTTTAAGCATATACACGAGAATCAATCAAGCTAGTAAAGAATAAACAGATTCAACACTTGGAAGTTTGAAAATCGTTTGAAGAGAACTTAAGACGAATCCTGGTTCTTAAAAATTTTTGAAATCGAATAATGATAAGGGAAATAGAAAGTTTTTCGTAGAAAAAAATACCAAATAATACTCAGAACGTTTCAGATCTACAAGGATCTGAACAGACCCAAGTAGTCATAAGACTAGGGTTTTGGAAAATGACAGGGATGAAAAGAAATCAGTCTAAACCCATAGATTCAAACCAAAAATAGGAAGAAAACAACACTCACAAACGGAAATGGCCATAGACATGCCTGTGAAAAGGTTTCGAGCAAAACCAGGTTGAATCTCTTTGAGATTCTCTCATAGATCAACGAAGTCGAACAACCAGAAGATGTAGCAGGCCGGCAAGGGCCAAAAAATACAGAGAAACCCCATAGACGAGGAGTTTTGTAGGTGAGGTGGCTTGGTTTTAGGGTTTGGTTGAGAGAGAGTTTGAGAGACGAGGGAACGAAGGGCAACGGAAAATGAAAGAAATGAGGGGTTTAGGGGGTCGTTTTGGATTAATATGGTAAGATTAATCGTGGATCGTTGATCTAAAAAATCAACGGCCATGATTAAACGGAGTGGCTGGGTCGGGTAGGTTTAATTGGGTTAGGGTCAGACAAAAATTGGGCGTGGGTAGATTTGAGCTAATTTTAATTGAATAGGGATTGAAATTGGGCTGTTTTAATTAGGCTTGGTACGAAAATAAAAGGGGCCATTTATTAAATGCCCATTTAATTGATAAAAAATAATTTTAAAAATAATTAACAAATTACCAAAAATGATTTTCATACCTAGAAATGTTTTAAAAATAATTACCTAATATTTAAAAAACATAAAAGGCTATTTTCTGGTAAAGCAATGTAAGAATGCATGCATGGGCCATAATTGCAAAGCAATTGCAATTGTAACTCCAAAAGTGCAAATCTGACTATTTGTGCAATAATTAAAACTTAGTGCAAATGTAAATGATAAAATTAAACCACAAAATTAACATAAAATTATTTGTGGTGTAATTAGTAACTGTTAGCATAAATAAAATACTGGAGTAATTAATTAAAACCCTTAAAAATGCAGAAATTATGGAAAAATATTAATTGATGCTAATGCATGGTTTTTGCATTTTAAAAAAAAAATTATACGAAAAAATTGGGTATCAACACATGGTCCTAAGGGAATTTGCATCATGTCTAAATTCTCGCAATAATTTATACACTCGCATGCATCGTGTTTTAAGTTTTGCAGGTAACCCAGGAAGTAACTGTTCTTCAGACAGGAGTAACCTTCGCTCCGGTTTCCACTCGTATCACTTATACTCTGCCATTTAATCGATTCCTATCAATTACCGGCCTTTACTCTATGACCGCCCAGATATCTACCCTATGATACGTCCGTTACAATTTAGATCCGCCTTCATAACTCCGCGCAAACCCATCTGATACCACCCTTCACAAAAGAACCTTTCCGAAACATACTACCATTCCTATAACAATCCCACCAGTTTCATTCGCCGGTGGGTCCAGAACTACACATGGCCTGATTCCTGTAAAATCTGAAATATGTAGGCAGCTTAGAGACCAGGGTGCGGCCCTTATTTTTCAAAACACCCCCCATTCGGTCAAAATCGGTCATCATTTCTTTACCCGACAACTCTTTCATCCTTCCCGGGTAAAGAGGGGCAGCTGTTGATACCCAATTTTTCCCTCATATGTTTTTAATAGGGAAAAATAGTGCACATGCATTTACAAACATGCACAAGCATTTCTATAATTTTTTCGATAATTTTAAAGGCTTTCAACCAATTTATTTCTGCATTCTTACTATACAAATGTCCAATAATTATCCCTCATATTATATTTTTATGATGATTTAATCATCTAAATTCATCATTTATGCCCAATAGCGCTTAAATATTTTAATTGCATTTCTTATAGTTACATTTGCATTTTTTTAAACTAGAATTGCACATTTTTGCAATAATAGCCCATACATATGCATAATTACATTACCTATACAGAAAATGACCTTTTATATTTTTATAGTGTTAAGGAATTATTTTAAATAATTTTCATTTGCAAATCACATTTTTATCATTTAAAAATTATTTTATAAAATTATTTTATTAAATTAATTGGGTATTTAACATATAGCCCCTTTTTAATTGTGGACCTTAGCACAATTTTCTACCCCAGCCCAATTAAATCATACCCATGACCCAATTTCCTAACCCGACCCAGCCCAAAATTTAAACCTGGCTGTTGATCTCAGAAGATCAACGGTCCAGGATCAATTTTCCTTTTTTAACTTAACCAAATGACCCTAACCCTAATCATTTCTTCCGCCCCGCCGGCCTTGAATCCCTCCTCCTCTCTTCTCTCTCAAACTCTCCCCTAACCTTAGCCCGTCGTCGCCGGAAACCCTTCAATCCATGGGGTTTCCTATTGATTTTAGGCCCCATCCGGCCTCCTATCTCTACTGGCTATTCGATTTCTTTGTTGTTTGATGGAATCTCGAACAGATTCAACACAGACATGGCTTCAACTCTTCATTTTCTCGATGAACCTGCCTGTGTTCATCTCCATGTTTGTGAGTACTATTATCTTCATGTTTATGGCCTAAGCCTCTGGTTCCAAACCGGATTTCTTCTCACCTCTGTCATTTTTTTAAAAACCCTAGTCACTTTCTACTCGAATCTGTTCAGATCTCTATAGATCTGAGATGATTTTGAGTTTAGCTGATATTTCTCTTTAAAAATCTTCTATTTTTCTTGTTATTAACCGATTTTAGCTTTTCCCTAAAACTAAGGTTTCATCTCTTTACGTTTCTGCAAAAGTTCTAAATATTTTAAGTGTTTAACTCTGGTTCTCTTTACTTGTTCGACTGATTTTCATATCTATGTTATAATCCCTAAGGTTTCTAATCATTTCACTATTTGTTCTGATATTTGCCCGTTATTCTGTGGCCCTGTCAATTAACAGAGATTAACTGATTTTATTTGCCTAATTAGGGTTCGAAATTATATTTTCTGTTGAAATTGGTATTTCTCTGTGATTTTACTTAATTTTCCTTATTTGTGACTCATAATTGGTAATACTTGCCTTAATTAGTTTGTTAGCTTGATTTCTGGGATTTGATTGTTTTAAGCGACCCCTAGATGGTCTCTGATTTATTTGTTTACCTTATTAAACTTCTACTGGTAACTATATCTGAGTCAATCTGCTGAAATACAGTTCTGTTCTGCTTTTGTTCACTTTTTTAAAAATCAAACTGCTTTCTTTCTGAAACTATCCCCTACCCTTATACACTATTTTCAAACTTCTACTCTTAGTTATCTAGAGTCCTACCACCCCAAGTGTAAGCACTGTCTAGGGTCCATGAGACTCCTCTGAACTCTGACACATTGGGGATGGCCTTCTAAACTCTTTACCAAAATGTTCCTTTGAAAAGGTTCTGGTGTGAGCATTGCCCGGGGTCCCTGAGGCCCTTGGGAACTTTGACACAGCAGAAGCCCATTTTGTGTAATTGTGGACTACCTGTGGACATCAGACTTGACTGAAGGCCTGGCTTCCAGGTTGACATTGGGCCTGCTAAGGCTCCCTATAGTATTATAATTTTCTTTTTCATTGTGTAATCTATTCGTATTGGTCTGTAATAATGTAACAATCGTTGTATAAAATAGATATGGGGTTATTAGTAAAATCTGGGGGGGAGGGGGGGGTGTTATATATATCTTTGCTTGAAACTCGGGTAGAAATCCTGCCTATATGATTATTGATGATTATGTCAGCGTTATACTTGTTTAGAGATCATGTTTATAGGGCTTTCTAATTGTTTTGTTCTGTACCTCACTCGTATGCTAGAAATTCTTTTCATAGATTCTTTGCATTAGAAATCATGTCCACAGGATCCATGCATATTTTATGCATTAGTAACCATGTCAATATGATCTTGTCTGTTTGAATAACATTTTTCATGGCAATGTGCTAAAAGAATTCTGCCCACACATGATTAATAGAGATCCTGCCTATAGGAACTAAAAAATCACCTAGATACCACGCCTATAGGTAATAATATAATCAATTCTGCATATAGTTATCATGCCTATAGGAAATATCAGTTTTGCGCTTAGGTATCATGCCTATAGGAAATAAGTATAAAATCAGTCTTGACACTTAGACATCATGCCTATAGAAAGTAAATGTAAAAAATCAGTTTCCGTGTTTAGATATCATGTCTATAAGAAATAATGCTTATAATCAGTTTCAGCACTTAGAAAGCATGCCTATAGGATCTAAAAGATGAAATCTGTCTGTTAATATCAATAACTGGTTTACAGCTTACATACCATGTCTATAGGGTTCTACTCGACTATCACTTAGGCAAGCTTGTAGGATAATTAAAATTCTGGGTCTAAAAACTATGATTGCTTGTTTGACATGTGCCCGCATGCAGTGTATTAACCAAATCAGTAGGGAAACTGATAGGTACTCGTCTGCTCGCTTTAAAACTGCTGTACATTCTGTTTTGTGCCCATGTAGATATCCTGCCTATATGATACTAAAATCATTTAAAATTGCTTGTTTGAACAGCGTACATTTGTTTGTCTATTTGTGGAGGTTAACATGAGCCCACTTAATTGCTCCTTATGTGACAGTCCTACTTGATTTTTGTTTGTCGCTTAGTTTTCTCCTTTTAAACAACATAGGTGAGTCTAAACACCTCCAGGGCCAGAGGTAAGGGACGGGTAGTGCACGCATAAGGTACGTACTGGATGTTATTAGAACGCCTAGGTAATAATTGAAAAAGGGGAGGGTAATTGGGTAGTAAAGGAGATGATGACCTGTGCGCCAATGCTATGCGTAACACCTCAATTTGGGGAAGGTTACCGAGTATTGCATGGAAATGATCCTATAGGCTAATAAACTTAGGACCCCTTTAATTCCGTTTTAAAATAATCTTCATTTGTTTAGACTGATGATGTTCTAAACGTCAATACCATACAAGAAGGGGGTGGGGGGTGATTTGTGTGGTACCTAATTTTCGCACTAGAAGAACCTGGTTCTTCGATGTACTTACTTTGACTGTTTGCGGAATTAAGAGTGCATAAAGTAAAGAACACAGAGATTTTACGTGGAAAACACCTGGCTCAAAAGGTGAAAAAACCACGACCTACTACTCAGCAGGATTTTCCCAAACTTCCACTAAAATCACTGAGCCAAAAACAACATTTACAAACTCTTGTAAACCTAAGGATTAAACTCTATTCCCAGTGTGGCACACAGCCTCAACTGTTGCGACACCTTCAAGTTAACTCTAACTTGAATACTCAATATACCTATTACAATTGCTTCTAGATAAAGCTGAAAGGTACAATATGAAAAACACCTACTACAATTGAACTACAAATAAAGAAAGACACACAATTGGTTCTTCACTCTTGGTTCATGTAGCTTCAGGTTTGCACACTTGAATCACACATAAATTGCTTGAAAAATTCGCCTAGCTCTTTTTCTCTCAATTTAGTTTAACTTCTGCATATGTGCAGTCACCCGTAAAAGAGAACAATCTTTATTATTTATAGAGTTAGTAATCAGAGTTTGATTAAAACTCGAATTGCTGATCCTTCATCAAATTCGAGTCCTAGTACACTTCAAACTCCAATCCTTATCCTTAATCCGGATGTAGTTCTCTTTACATAAGGAGACTTCAACTGCTTATACTATGCAACCTTTTCGATCAACTCTGAAGATATTGTTACTGATTGTTGCTGACCCTTGAGACTTATCTTGACACGTCTGTCACATGAATAAATACATCAACACTGTGTATGTCTCACATGATGGACCTGGTTCATGGTTGAGTTCATTTTGTCAATCTTCAAAACTTCATCTGAACTTGGGCCAACAAATTCCCCTTTTTTGATGATGACAAACTCTGTGCTTTTATTGATCAGAGACCCTGTGGAACTCAGCTTAATTTTCACACTTTAATTTAACTTATCATTAAGAACCAGGTTTAATCAGGTTATAAATATCACTTTATTTCAGAATACAAAGTAAAACACAATATCTCTTCCCCCTTTTGGCATCATCGAAAAGTTGCATATTATATGAATCCCAGATGTTAATTAATACTCATGGCCACTGGGCAACTGCAAATGAAAACATGATATAGTTAATCAATAATCAACTTCACAAAAAAATTTAACTATTTAGATCAGAAGTATCATATAACAAGAGAAAATAAAGCATATTTTCATTGATTAGGGGGTGTTTCTACAAAACAGACCACAAAAAGAAAAACAAACATCCAACCATGAGCAAAAAAACAGAGAAAAGTCCCGAATCTGGGTCACTGAAGGGGTTTCTAAACTCGTTCTAGGGCTTGGAGGAACTAGAGGGTTGGGATTGAAGAAGATTGAGCATTGTTTGGAGCATCCCTTCACTCTTTTCTTTTTCCTTTGCTAGCTCATCTTTGAGACCATTTCTTTCACTTTCTAGTTCAGCATTGCGAGCCTGGAGCCTAGCAATTTCTGCATCTTTTGTGCCACATTCTAGAACCAATGCCCTAACTTTGCTGTTCACAGGAGTCTTCATGGATGAACCAGGTTCAACTGGGGTTACACTTAGCAGATAATCACAAGCCTGCAGAGTTTTGATTCCAAAGTGCTCTTTGCTGGAGGCCATCTCCCACTTTTTCAATAGCACATCTAATTTGGCCAAGACAGTTGTCAGTATAAACCCATAAGGTGTGGCATGGGACATAGAGCAATTGATGACTCTATCCACCAGCTTGACAATGAAAGCAGGCCAATTAATCTGCTTTCCTCTCACAAGACACTCCAGAAGGACCAGGTCCATATAATTTGCAGTGTGCCTTCTCTCCTGTCTGGGCAGCAAACACTTGTTCACAAACTCAAAAAGTACCTTGTGCTCAGGCTTCATTTCACTCTCTTGCAAAAATCTAGCCTCAGGCACTTCTTAAGTATACTTGGTATCACAAAAATTCCGAGTGATTTGGAGAGCAGAAGGGAGAGAATCTAGACAAGGCCATATTTGCCGAGTATAATCATCATAGCCCTCACAGGGTATGTGTAGAATTCTGCCCAATTTAGGTGCATCAAACTGCACCTTTACTCCTCTCACCAAGCTTGTAACAACCCCATTCACTACTGTGGCATTTGCCATAAACTCTACCAGCTCTTTTCTTGCCAGCCTGCCATCCAGTTGAAGAACCATGTCCTTCCAACCCTGTGCTTCCAGTGCATATACCAATCTTTTCATGCTTGGCTCCTCCAGGTCTTTCAGAATTCTTCCTTTCAATATTTTTCTTTTTCCAAAAAGGACAAACCTGTCATGCTCTTTCTCAGATTCCTCTTCTTCTTCTTCTCCACTCCAAGCTTCTTCTTCTTCAGGAACTTTTACTTGTTTTCCTTTGACTGCAGACCTGGTTCTTTTTGCCAGGGATGGTTCAGCAGATACAGATTCTGAAGACTTCTTGGTGAAAGTCTTGGATTTCTTTGGTGTAGGAGTGGGAACCTTCTCAGTTGTACCTCTTTCCTGATGGACCAGTTCCATCTCCTCCTCCTCTTCTTTTGCAGCCACAGAACTTTTCACAACTTTAGCTTTTCCCTTTTCCTTCTTCTTTTTCTTGCTTGCCTCTAGGGCTTTCTGCAGTTCAGCCTTACTTTGCCTTACCATGCTTCTAGTAGCTTTCACCTTTGGTACTGAAGAGACAGTAGACTTAGGAGATGACACCTTGCTCTTCTTTGTTGGCTTAGAGGTAGTTGGAGCCTTTTGAGAAGAAGCTTTGCGCTTCTTGGGATCATGGTTTGCTCCAACTTTCTTCAGAATGTCAGCCAAGGTTTCTTCCACAGATGAACTAGGTGCATCTTGTTGTTCACTCAGGTGCACAAGACCTTCAGCAGCCTCCCCAGATTCACTTCCCCCTGGCTTGTTGCCACTCTCCTCAACTCCTCCACAAATTGCAAGAATTTCACCTTTCCTTTTCTTTCCCTTCCTCTTCGATTCTCCCTCACTTACATCTCTCACAGATCCCACTAACACAAACCTATCATCTACTTTCTCCACTACATCAGAAAAAACATAACATGTATTTACCTCTTTAGGGGTTTCTTGATTCTTGTCTGATTCAGAAGACCCACGTTCTTCTCCATCGCTTGCAGAGACAAAAGCTTCAAACTCGGAGCTTGATTCAGATGATTCCTTTTCAGAGCTTTCCCCTCTTTGACTCGCTTTCAATTTTTCGTTGAGAGCTATTCTCAAAACAACAGTAGCAACAGTCTTTCTAGCCAACATTTTCTGCCTACGGAATCTTGGTTTAGGGTTGTCGCTAGGAGGTACAGATGAAGATGTATTAGGAGATACTGGTGGGGGAGTTAAAGGATTTTTTTTGAGAGTTAGTCATGGAGGAGAATTTCTGGAGGATTTTTTTTTGGGAATTTTGGAGAATTTTGGAGAGATGGAGGATGATCAGGGGTTTAACACTTAATGACGGTTATGAAATGAAGTAGGAATGTGTGGAGTGTATTTAAAGTAGAGTATGATTAGGTGCAGTAATGGCAGTCTTTTGCAGTGGTCAATCAGGGGTCTAATCTCATTAGGACTCCGGTCTTTAAGAGGTAATTGATCGACGCTAGTTTTAAGGAGATAATCCCGTTTGATTTAGAATTGGAAAAGAATGAAACTGGTTCAATGCACAACGGTTAGATTTTTAGGAGTTTGGTTAGGATAGGACTTCTGCTCATAATTGGAATATTTATTTTTCTAATTGTGCAAAGTATAGAAACATACCTGACCCTTTCTTATGAGCATATACTGATGAACCAGGTTCTGCAAGTAGAACTTCTCTTGATTATGCCTCATATATCAGAATAGAAAAAACTTTGTAAGAGATCAATGAATATCAACACACGTCACAGGAGTATATTGATTAGAGTATGAGACTGAGTAAGAATTAATCTAGATATTTACATAAAGTCAGAACTTCTAACCAAATTTTTTTTTCCATTGCATTCTGAACTAGTTCCTTTTAGGTGATCTTAATCATCCCTAATTCCAACCTGTTCCTTTCAAAGTTTTCCCTATTCAATGCTTTGGTGAAGATGTCAGCTATTTGTTTATCAGTAACACAGAATTCTATTGAGATTAATCCTTTCTCATAATTATCTCTCAAGAAGTGGTGTCTAATATCTATGTGCTTGGTCCTTTTATGATGAACAGGGTTCTTTGTCATACTTATAGCACTTGTGTTATCACAAAATATTGGTATGCATCCCACTTCTATACCAAAATCTACTAATTGTTGTTTAATCCACAGTAGTTGAGAACAACAAGAAGCTGCAACCACATACTCAGCTTCAGCAGTAGATAGGGCTACTGAATTATTCTTCTTGGTAGCCCATGATACAAGACATGAGCCAAGAAAGTGTGCCATACCTGAGGTGCTTTTTCTATCCACTAGGAAACCTGCATAGTCAGCATCACCATATCCTACTAGATTGAAATTACTACCTTTAGGGTACCAGAGACACAATTCAGTAGTGCCTTTCAAATATCTCAGTATCCTCTTGACAGCAGTCAAATGAGACTCTTTTGGATTTGTCTGAAAACGAGCACATAGCCCCCTATACAACTTCTGATCAACTGATGAACCAGGTTCATCAATATCTAATTTAGTGGCAGTTGCAATAGGTGTATCTATTTCTTTAGAATCCTCCATTTTAAACTTCTTGATTAGTTCTTTTGTGTACTTCTGCTGATGAATCATGGTTCCATTTTGATTTTGTTTGATCTGCAGCCCTAAGAAGAAGTTAAGCTCACCCATCATGCTCATTTCAAATTCACTTCCCATTAGTTTTGCAAACTTTTTGCTTAACTTGTCAGTGGTGGCCCCAAAGATTATGTCATCAACATAAATTTGTACAACAAGAATATCCTTACCTTTTTCCCTTAAGAATAAGGTACTATCTATTTTACCTCTCTTGTACCCATGCTCCAGTAAGAATTTTGACAATCTTTCATACCATGCTCTTGGTGCCTGTTTGAGTCCATAGAGAGCCTTGTCCAGCATGTACACATGTTCAGGACATTCTTTGCTTTCAAACCCTGGAGGTTGTTTCACAAATACTTCTTCCTTCAAATAGCCATTAAGGAAGGCACTTTTGACATCCATTTGATGAAGAGTGAATTCCATATGTGCTGCAAAGGCTATGAGAAGTCTGATTGCCTCTAGTCTTGCAACTGGAGCAAATATCTCATCATAGTCTATTCCTTCCTCTTGGCTGTAACCTTGGACCATCGACCTTGCCTTGTTTCTTGTGACAGTTCCATCTTCATCAAGTTTGTTCCTAAAGACCCATTTGGTGCCAATGACTGATCTATCCTTGGGTCTTGGAACTAGGTGCCAAACTTGACTTCTTTCAAACTGGTTTAGCTCATCATGCATTGCATTCACCCAATCTGCATCCTGCAAAGCCTCAACAATATTTTTAGGTTCAATGATAGATAAGAAAGCATCAAAAGAACACAGATTCTTTAATTGTGATATAGTTTTGACTCCAGAAGTTGGATCAGTGATAATGTTCTCAATGGGATGAGAACATTGATACTTGTGAGGTTTTACAACCAACTGGCTTCTGCTGGATGTTTCAGCAATTTGATAAGGAACAAGTTCATGAACAGGTTCCTTCAAGGAGTTTATTTCAATTCCCTTTTGATTTCTTCCCCCTGTCAGGTTGCCCTGTAAGGAAGAACCTGTTCCATTACCTGTTCCTTCTGCAGGTGTCACTTTGACTTGAGCTGATGCTTCAGCCAAGTCTTTGACCAGTCCAATGGCTTCATCTTAATGTTCCTGTCTCTCAGAAAGAATGTTAGTTTCATCAAATACTACATGCACACTTTCTTCTACACACAGTGTTCTTTTATTAAAAACTTTATGAGCTTTGCTATGTGAAGAATATCCCAAGAATACTCCCTCATCACTTCTGGGATCAAACTTTCCTAGGGAGTCTTTTCCATTATTGTGCACATAGCATTTGCAACCAAAAGCCCTAAGATGGGATATATTTGGTTTTCTCCCTTTAAGTAACTCATAGGGAGTTTTCTCTACTAGAGGTCTGGTCATGTATCTATTTATAATGTAACATGTAGTATTTACAGCCTCTGCCCAGAAGTTGTGAGGCAATTTGCTAGATAGTAACATTGTTCTAGCCATATCCTCAAGAGTTCTATTTTTCCTTTCAACCACTCCATTTTGTTGTGGAGTTCTGGGGGCAGAGAAGTTGTGATCTATGCCATTTTCATCACAGAACTCAGCAAACTTAGAGTTTTCAAACTCATTTCCATGATCAGACCTAATGGATGCAAGATGATTTCCTAATTGTTTCTGAGTCTTCCTAACAAATGCAGAAAACATGTCGAATGCTTCATCTTTGGAAGTTAGAAATAAAACCCAGGTGAATCTAGAATAGTCATCAACTAGCACCATTACATACTTCTTTCCACCTCTGCTCATGGTTCTCATTAGATCACATAGATCCATATGGACCAGTTCCAACGTCTTGGACGTACTTACCATTTTCTTGGATTTGAAGGATGACCTTACCTGCTTCCCCCTTGCACATGCCTCACAAACTTTGTCTTCCTTGAACTTGATATTAGGTAAACCTACCACCAAATCCTTGGAGACTAATTTTTTTAGCTGATTTAGACTGGCATGACCAAGTCTTTTGTGCCATAGGAGGGGATCATTAACCAACACACTTAAGAAAGTGAGTTCATTTTTTGAAAGAGTTGACAAATCTACAATGGAAATATTGTTAACTCTTTTTCCCTGCAAAACAATCTTGTCAGTGGTAAGGTTAATCACAAAGCATTTGGTGGAGGTAAAAGCCACAAGGTTACCTCTGTCACACAATTGTGACACACTTATTAAGCTATATTTCAAGCCATCTATCAGGTAGACATTCTCTATAGAATGAGAATCTGTTTTGCCTAACCTTTCCAACCCCAATGATCTCACCTCTCTTTCCATTACCAAAGGAGACATTACCTCCTTTTCGGTCCTCAAGTGAAAGGAACCGGTCCTTGTCCCCAGTCATATGTTTTGAGCAGCCACTATCCATATACCATATTTGGCTCATCCCTTTCACTTGGACCTGCAAAAGGAAATCAGGGGTTAGTCTTAGGAACCCAAACTAGTTTGGGTCCCTTTCTATGGGCAAAAGGATGAATCAGATTCTTTCTTGCCCAACTAGGCAGCTTATGCTTTCCTTGAACAAAAGCTTTGTTTCTTTGACTGGCCTTTTCTTTTGCATTACATTCATATTTGTAATGGCCAGTCTTACCACAGTGTGTGCAGATTTTATTTTCAGGAAGAGTGAGGTATTTGCTTTTTGGATCCCATTTAGGAGCTTGAGTCCCATAGCCAAGTCCTCTTTTGTTACTGCTGTGATGCTCTTGCAACCAGGAGAGAGCATCAGAGGCTTTGTTCCACTTGCAAGTTCTGTCTAGTTCAAGTTTTACCTTCCCTAGATCATCTTTTAAAACTTTGATGAATTCATCTTTCCTGTATAATTCATCTTCCATTTTTCCCAAGTTTTCTTCTAGAGGGAGATATGTGTGATCAACTATCTTTTTTCCTGTTCCTAATTTCAGTTTCAGATTTTCAGACCTAAGTTCTAGGACACTGTTGTCAAGTTCAAGAACCTGGTTCTTCAACTCAGCATTTTTGTTATCACTCTCATTTGCACTAGACTCTAGACTTTTGCATTTTGCTTTCAGAATCACACATTCCCTAGACAGAACTGCCTTCTCATTATTAATTATCTCAGACTCATCAATGAAATCTGTTAATAGCTCAGCCAGCCTTTCTTTAGACAAGAACTTAATCTTGTCTTTGAGATGAAGAATACTTACCTCTTGTTCATCATCTGATTCTCCGATGGCCATCAGTGCTTGCTCCTCCTCAGCTTCATCTTCTGAGTCTTCATCTGAAGTTTCTCCCCAAGCAGCAACAATAGCCTTGGTTGAACCTTTGTTTCTCTTTGGTTGAACCTGTTCCTTCTTCCTGTTCCTTCGTTCAGCTCTTTCTTTCTTCCACTCAATTTCCCACTGAGGGCAGTTTTTTATCATGTGGTCAGTCATACCACACTTGTAGCATCCCTCATTGGTCTGTTTCTCCGGAGCTCTTGATTTGTTGAATTTTGTACCTCTTGAAGAACCCTTTCCTCTCATCTGGTACTTCTTGAAATCCCTAGTGATCATAGCCACTTCATCATCTTCCAAATCTGCACCTTCAGCAATTCTGGGAGCTAAGCTTCTCTCCTTTTTGGGGGTATCCATCTTCATGCTTTGTCTCCTCATTTCATAGGCAGTTAAATTTCCAATTAGTTAATCCAGTTTGAGAGTAGCAATGTTCTTGGATTCCTGAATGGCAATGATTTTGCTTTCCCATGTGACTGGCAGAACTCTTGTCAGAATCTTCTCAACCTTGTCTTCCTCCAGGATAATCCTTCCAAGAGATTCAAGTTCATTTGTCAAAGTGGTGAATCTAGTATACATCTCCTGGATAGTTTCTCCTTGCTTCATAGTAAAATTCTCATATTGAGAATACAGAACTGTTCCTCTTGATATTTTCACTTGAGGTGTTCGTTCATGAGCCACTTGCAGAGTGTCCCATATTTTCTTAGCAGTTTTACAGCTTTGGATTACTGTATTCGTCTGGTCCTAGACCACATACAAGCCATTTCTTGGCCTTAGCATTTTTTTCCCACTTCCTCAGGTCCTCAGCAGTACAATCAGCCCTTGTTTTTGGCACATCAATTCCTTCAGCATTCTTCTTAGTGGTTGCTAGGGGACCATCAGTGACTATGTCCCAAAGTTCATAATCTTCCCCTATAATGTGATCTCTCATTCTGTTCTTCCACCAAGAATAGTACTGACCATTGAAAAGTGGAGGCCTGGCAGTGGATTGCCCTTCCCAGTTCCCAGGTGGTGCACTCATGTTGATCTTTTCCTAAGGGGTTAGCCTCTTCAAGGATAACCTGCTCTAATACCAATTGATGTCCTAAATGTCAATACCACACAAGAAGAGGGGGGGTGGTGATTTGTGTGGTACCTAATTTTCGCACTAGAAGAACCTAGTTCTTCTAGATGTACTTACTATGACTGTTTGCGGAATTAAGAGTGCATAAAGTAAAGAACACAGAGATTTTTACGTGGAAAACACCTGGCTCAAAAGGTGAAAAAACCACGACCTACTACTCAGTAGGATTTTCCCAAACTTCCACTAAAATCACTGAGCCAAAAACAGCATTTACAAACTCTTGTAAACCTAAGGATTAAACTCTAATCCTAGTGTGGCACACTGTGATGACCCGACCCGTCGTCTCATGAGAACCACTCCGTTTCCCCCATTTCCTGCTTTGTTATGCTTCATTATCAGTGTCTTGTGTGAACGAGGGAAATTGGGTTGATTTTTGGAAGGAAATGAGACACTTAGTCTCTTTAAGGAAGGCTTGTTTTGGAAAAGTCAACCGGATGTTGACCTATGAGTTAGAGGGCTCGAATGTGGATTCCGACGACACGGTTAGCTTCGGGGGATGATTTGTGACTTAGGAGTCTGATCGGAAGTGATTTTGGAGGTCCGGTGTAGAATTAGGCTTGAATTGGCGAAGTTAGTATTTTGGCGAATTCCGGTTGATAGGTGAGATTTTGATCCGAGGGTCGGAATGGAATTCCGAGAGTTTCAGTAACTTCGTTAGGTGATTTTGGATGTGTGTGCAAAATTTCAGATCATTCGGAGGTGTTTTGGTCGGGTTTTTGATCAAATGCGTATTTCGGAAGTTTTGAAGAAACTTAGGCTTGAATCCGATGTGATTTAATGGTTTTAGCGTTGTTTGATGCCCTTTGATGATTGGAACAAGTCTGAATAATGTTTTAGGATGGGTTGTGCTTTTGGTTGAGGTCCCGGGTGCCTCGGGGTGATTTCGGATGACTAAACGGGAAGATTTGAACTTAAAGTTGCAGCAGAAATGCGCAGCAGCTGTGCAGGCCAAGTTTTGCCTTCGCATTCGCGGGTGGTCCATCGCGTTCGCGGAAGGCTATTTTCTGGACCATCGCGTTCGCGAGTATGGCTTCGCGTTCGCGTAGAAGGGGCCTGGGGTCCTGCCAAGTTTGTCATCGCGTTCGCGCCAACGGGGTCCGCGTTCGCGTAGTTGGAGATCATGAAGCATCGCGTTCGCGGGCTGGGAGCCGCGTTCGCGTAGAGCTAATTCCTGGTCAACGATTTCTGTTCATCGCAAACGCGGAGGTGTTCACCACGTTCGCGTAGGGTAAAAGCTGGGCGGACATAAGGGTTTTAATATCAGTTCATCCGCGACCTTGGGGTGATTTCCTCCATTTTTGGGCATTCTTGAGAGCTTTTGGACGGGGATTGAAGAGAGTTTCAACTGGGATCGATTGAAGGTAAGTTTTATGAGTTAAAAACATGATTTTATTGTAGAATCATCCTTGAAATTCATGAGAATATAGCCAAATTGTAAGAAACTAGGGCTTGGGATTTTGAGATTTAAATTTGGGATTTGAGGGAGCATTTGAGCTCGGATTTTGGTAAATTTGATATGTATAGACTCTTGGCGAGATGAGGAATCCATTGATGTTAATTTTCTGATTTTTCGAGAAGTGGGCCCGGGGCTCGGGTTTTGAAAACTTCATGAGTTTCGATGTTTTTTGAGTCTTTTCGATTGGGTTATATTCCCTTGGCATATTGTGATGTATTC
Source organism: Nicotiana attenuata (assembly GCF_001879085.1). Classification (NCBI taxonomy): domain Eukaryota; kingdom Viridiplantae; phylum Streptophyta; class Magnoliopsida; order Solanales; family Solanaceae; genus Nicotiana; species Nicotiana attenuata. Next base: position 424,358 of record NW_017670380.1, on the reverse strand, counting down.
GTTGTGGTTTCGGTCAGATTCGACGCACGAGGAGGTGAATTCAAAAGGCAAGGGCATAGCAAGCTAGGACTTTGGCTAGCTTCAGGTTAGTAATAAATGTAAATGCTGCGTTGAGGGTTTGAAACCCCGAATTTGCACAACGTAGTGCTATGTGAGGTGACTTGCACGCCAGATAACGGGCGTGGGGTAGAGCACCGTCGGGGATTGTGACTGGGTCCGTCCCGTTTAATAAAATTGATACCTATTTGATTGTAGATTTGTAATATCCTTATAAAAATGGATTAATTGTCATAATTGGGCTTCGTGCCAACTACTTGAATCCTTCAGGGATTATTTTACTGGTTTCTTACCATATTTATAGATGTTGAACTCAGTCCTGGTGTTTGACACTGTTTTGTAAACTCAGCCATTTTTCTTAAAGCAGAAACTAAATTAATATTTTTAAATAAAGTTTGGGCTGAATATTTTTATACTATTGTGCCGAAAGGCTTATGTGATTTTGGACTGATTATTGGATCGGGCTGCACGCCGCAGTGGTATGAGAATGATATTGATATGAGGCCAAGGGCCTGTTTGATGCCACGAGATGGCTTATTATTGCGCTTGGGCCGTAAGGGGCCCCTCCCGGAGTCTGCACACCCCCAGTGAGCGCCGTCGACGTTAAATAAATGGAGCGGGCTGCACGGCCGCAGCGGGGTACTGGAGGTACCGGTTTATGTGTTGCATTGCATATTTAATTGTCATTTATTTCTTCATCTGTTCTGATGTTTATTCTAACTGTATTGCTGTTTAATGGTATTTTTAGCTTTACTTTGTGTTTATTTAGGATTTCTTATCCTCAGACCTTATTTATATTTATTACTTTCTGAGTTGGAAGTACTCACAATACTCCCTGCACCTTGTGTGCAGATTCAGGTACACCACAGGGTTAGTGAGGACTTGTTTAGCGGAGCAGTAAATATCCGGGAGTATCGAGGTAGCTGCATGGCGTTCGCAGCCTTGATCTCTCCCATCTATCTTTATCCTTTTATTCGCATTTTCTTTCCTAGACAGATTTGTGATTAGGTGAATATTCTGTATTAGAGGCTCATGTTCGTGACACCAGATTCTGTGGGCTGACTAGTATTTTATTTTGGGGTTTTCGAATATTAGAGATTATTTCAGAGATTTCGCACTTAAATTGGTATTTTATTAGTGAATATTTATTTATCTATCTAGATTAATTGGCTAAGGTTGTGTAAATGGTCGGGCTTGCCTAGCAGTGTGTTGGGCACTATCACGACCGGGGTTGGGTCGTGACAAGGTGGTATCAGAGCCAGGTTACTTGGTCTCGCGAGTCATGAGCCGGTTTAGTAGAGTCTCGTGGATCGGTACGGAGACGTCTGTACTTATCCTCGAGAGGCTGCAGAACCTTTAGGAAAACTTCACGTTCTTGAATTCTTATTGTGCGTTCTTGATTCAGCTTGAAAAGAAACTCTTGAAATTCATTCCACGTGTTCGTACGCGCGCGTGAGCGCTCAGTATCAGATGTGCCCTAATAGCTTGTGATTCCCTGATCGAGGGGCGAGATGTGATCTCTGTGCGTTGATGTTGGGCCAGTCTGGTGGACTTAAGGCTGGATTTTTGCCTATGGCTCGAGCACCAAGATGCTGATTACGTGAGCTGTGTTTTGAACTTATACGTTCGGTATTGTCCCTATTAGCGGGAACGATGGATGGGTAGCTTTGTGATTAGTACGTTAGCACTGCGAGAGGTATCTATATGACTTGGAAGTGGCGAGGAAGGCCTGCTGGATGATAGATGAACTATTAAGTATATGATCTCCATTGTGAATGGATGTGTAACCCGAGTTATGGGCGTGTGAAGAATCTTCTCAAGGCTCCTAGTTGGGAGTGAAGTAAGTCCATATTGCGGTATGAGTTCGGACTCGGGAAGGCTAAGTAACTATGTGATGTGTATAATGGTGGAGGATATGCAGAAATATTATATTGAGGAGAAAACACGTAGGTTATCTCCTGCGGAGTGTTCTAAAGTGGTGTGATCCTTATGTGTATGTTAGAATATCTCATTTACAAGTGAAGAAGATGTGTCAAAATTCTAAATTGGTCGCTTAGAGAGTGGGTGTACCTATCGCTAAGATGAAGGTGAGAATTGCAGAAGAATTAAAATTCTAACTGATCTATGTTTTCACAAGCTTATAAGGGAGTGGGGTTAATCTCACTATGATATTATGGCAGTAATAGAGTACATGCGTATGATTTATTGAATGCGTTTTGAGCTATGGCTTCGAGCCAAGTTGGGGAGTTGCTATTGATTAAGTTAATTGCACGGCTAAATGCTATGTTGGTTCCAGTTTGAGGCGCATTGGTGAGTTAGCTATGGCTTACGGAGATTGGGGTCGAGGATGGCTGTGAAGGAATTTATTTTATTTTCAAAGGTTATACGGTACCTCGTATGTGTGTGAGAATCATAGGATGTCTTAAGTTGTTGTTAGTAAAGAGTGCTCGGTGCATAGAGTAGGAAGGTGCTTGTATTGTGACGAGGTCATATCTTGCGGCGTCGGAGTGCTAACGAAGCACGGGTGGTTCTGTTCATTTGATCAGGCTAAATGCAGTTAAATGGAGTAAATGACTCTCGAGAATGGTACTAATGTGGTCGAGATTCTGCATGTGTCAATTGGGTATCTGGAATTTGTATATGCGACTAGAACTGAGTCTCCATTGGGAGAGGTCAAGACGTGTAATTTTTCTATATCAATTATGGGCGTCTATGTGGCACTATCAGGAAGGTGCAAGTAATGGTTTGGAATTCGTAGAATGTTCTAGGATGTTTTTATTTACGATGTAGCAGTTGGAAGGTACGAAGTGATTCGTGGGATGTGAGACAGCATGGTCTCGTGATTCAAAGTCACTCGGGGTGAGTGCGGATGGATGGTGTTATATGTTGAATGCCATTACTATTATTCCTAGGGCAATCAGGGTAAGTCAAAAGAAGATGGATTGGTTAGCCATATATCTGTTGGCATATTGATGGTAGAGATCAATTCCTTCAGCATGATCGGGTTACGCATGTGATTTGTGGCGGTTCAGGTGAGGCCTGTTGTCCGTCGTAAATGATGTTATTCAGGAGTATTCCAATGTTATGGGCCTGTTACATGTAGGCGGATCCCAAAAGGGTCATGGTGGGTTGGATCACTACTTATAGATTTGCATATTCTACGGTTATGAGAATTCACCTGTGTGTTGCTATGGTCTCCTAAAGTGAGTTAAGTGGAGAGTTTTATATAATGAAGTATTAATCTAATAATGGTTCCGAAGCTGTAGTGAAGAGCGTGACCTACCGTGGGTGCAATGGGTGGTATGGAATTTGAAGTGAAGATAGAGGTAACAACTCGGTATGGACAACGATGTCACGAGCTCGGACGAGCAGGGAAGAAGTCTCGACGTTTAAGGTAAATCGGTATTGTCTTCAGCGTCGCCTGAGAACGGTGTTTTGTGAAAAGGCTTTGCATCCTGGTTGATAATTCTTGATCGCTTTTCAGCGTTAGTGCAACCGATGGTTTGGAGGTACGACCCAGTTATTCGTGATGGTAGGTTGTGGGAGGGTGTCCCACAGGAAGATTGTGTAAGTATGGAAGTTAGTCACTTGATCGATTGAAGACTTGAACCAAGTACGAAGGTTGTGATCATATCATTGAATTGAGAAAATATGCCGAAGGGCACTCAGTCTATTGGGTTGTGGACTAAGGATGATTTCTTCGACTATGATGGATGTTCTTATGTGTTACGAGCGGAAGATGAGTTGTTAGGGACCTTTGAAAGGTAATTAACCTAGTTCAGTGCGATCAGGATCGGCTTGAGGTCGGTGGATGGATTCAAATGGGAATATGAGCTCTATGTCAGGTCAAACGGGTTCATTTCAGTGATGCGCTCCTCATGGAGGAGGAGTCAGGGTGTTACTTCGTTGTCAGGTATGTTATGCAGTGATACACTGCGCCGTGTGAGTTGTGAGACGGTTTGAGAAAATGCTTATGTATTGAGGATCTGTGTAGAAATGATGTTTATGAGCAAAATGGCTCTCGAGATTCAGATTGCATATTGCACCTCAGTTGAGCTTGAGTTTTGGTAGCTTATAGCGCTATATGTCCCCTTAGGGACGGTATTGTGCACTTAGCGTGCTTGTGACCGAAATTCGGTATTTTATATTAATGAGCAATTTAGCTCGATGTGCACCTCTTTGGGTGAGTGTTAGGTGTGGATCGGGTGGCACGCCGCCATGAGTGTGTTATTTGGATCGGGTTGCGCGCCGCAATAGTGTGATATTGAGTATAGTTTTCTATATGCTATTTTTGTATGCCTGGTTTCCTATTTTTCTAAGGAGAGCACATATTAGTGCGTGAGTTAGGCAGTTCCTTCCAGAGTTCGTCTTCCCTTTTGTACCGCATTTTAATTGGCATCCTATCAGCACTTTGTGGCGTCATATGAGACTTTTGGTTATGTACGGGGTGGCTTATTGCCTAAGCGGTTCGTATTGGATGAGGTCACGCATTGGGACGAAGTTATGTGGAGGTATGATACTGCGAGCAGATTCGTTTGTTCTGTCTCTATGATTGGAGGCGGGTTCTCAGTTTTGTGTTGTGGTGGTACTGGAGAGCTAGAAGTACAACTCTTTCATTTGAGGCATTTTCAGGAATTGAGTATGTTCGGACTGTTGCTTATTGGTATGTTCGGACTGTTGCTTATTGGTGCGCGTATTGTGCGAGTTGTGGCTTAGTCCTGTACTAATGTGTAATGTCACCAGAGTAGGGTGTTGATTAGATGATATTGTTGGGATCTTTAATGAGTACGAGCAAATTCGATTTCAGTATGTTGGAAGGATAATATCGAGCTTCAACTCAGAAATTTGATGTAGTATTTGCCAAAGGAGAAGTGGTTTCATGAATGGTTGATCTGAGAAATGGTGATGGCTTACTGCGTGTTTTAGTTAACAGTGCAGTATATGTAAAAGTATTGGAAAGAAACTTTAGTTGTTAAGAGGTTTTCTACCGGTATTCGAGCCTTGTGTGCAGCTACTGTGAATGGGAGTTATCGCTACATGTGTTGGGTTACGTAGTATATCATATGATTGCACCTGAGGTTGCAGGAATGGGTTGTTACAGCTGGTTCGGGCTTATTCTGAGTATAGATGTGAGGTTCTGATCTTGTGTATGCTTTCGGAAAGTGCAATGTGGTTCAATGGTGTATGGACTAGAAGGACTGAAATTTCAGCTGTGTTGTGTTATCGGACCAATGCGAGGTAGGGTGACGTGGGATCACCCCGGGTATATGCTTGGTAAGGTCATTCAGCTATTGGTTGGCTTCTAGGACAACTCTGGGTACGCTCGAGGACGAGCGTTTGTTTAAGTTGGGGAGGATGTGATGACCTGACCCGTCGTCTCATGAGAACCGCTCCGTTTCCCCCATTTCCTGCTTCGTTATGCTTCATTATCAGTGTCTTGCGTGAACGAGTTGAATTGGGTTGATTTTTGGAAGGAAATGAGACACTTAGTCTCTTTAAGGAAGGCTTGTTTTGGAAAAGTCAACCGGATGTTGACCTATGAGTTAGAGGGCTCGGATGTGGATTCCGACGATTCGGTTAGCTTCGGGGGATGATTTGTGACTTAGGAGTGTGATCGGAAGTGATTTTGGAGGTCCGGTGTAGAATTAGGCTTGAATTGGCGAAGTTAGTATTTTGGCGAATTCCGGTTGATAGGTGAGATTTTGATCCGAGGGTCGGAATGGAATTCCGAGAGTTACAATAGCTTCGTTAGGTGATTTTGGATGTGTGTGCAAAATTTCAGATCATTCGGAGGTGTTTTGGTCGGGTTTTTGATCAAATGCGTATTTCGGAAGTTTTGAAGAAACTTAGGCTTGACTCCGATGTGATTTAATGGTTTTAGCGTTGTTTGATGCGCTTTGATGATTGGAACAAGTCTGAATAATGTTTTAGGATGGGTTGTGCTTTTGGTTGAGGTCCCGGGTGCCTCGGGGTGATTTCGGATGACTAAACGGGAAGATTTGAACTTAAAGTTGCAGTAGAAATGTGCAGCAGCTGTGCATGCCATGTTTTGCCTTCGCGTTCGCGGGTGGTCCATCGCGTTCGCGGAAGGCTATTTTCTGGACCATCGCGTTCGCGTAGAAGGGGCCTGGGGTTTTGCCAAGTTTGTTCATCGCGTTCGCGCCAATGGGGTCCGCGTTCGCGTAGTTGGAGATCATGAAGCATCGCGTTCGCGGGCTGGGAGCCGCGTTCGCGTAGAGCTAATTCCTGGTCAACGATTTCTGTTCATCGCGAACGAGGAGGTGTTGACCGCGTTCGCGTAGGGTAAAAGCTGGGCGGACAGAAGGGTTTTAATATCAGTTCATCCGCGACCTTGGGGTTATTTCCTCCATTTTTGGGCATTGTTGAGAGCTTTTGGACGGGGATTGAAGAGAGTTTCAACTGGGATCGATTGAAGGTAAGTTTTATGAGTTAAAAACATGATTTTATTGTAGAATCATCCTTGAAATTCATGAGAATATAGCCAAATTGTAAGAAACTAGGGCTTGGGATTTTGAGATTTAAATTTGGGATTTGAGGGAGCATTTGAGCTCGGATTTTGGTAAATTTGATATGTATAGACTCGTGGCGAGATGAGGAATCCATTGATGTTAATTTTCTGATTTTTTCGAGAAGTGGGCCTGAGGCTCGGGTTTTGCAAACTTCGTGATTTTCGATGTTTTTCGAGTCTTTTCGATTGGGTTATATTCCCTTGGCATATTGTGACGTATTCGTTGTGGTTTTGGTCAGATTCGACGCACGAGGAGGTGAATTCGAAAGGCAAGGGCATAGCAAGCTAGGACTTTGGCCATCTTGAGGTTAGTAATAAATGTAAATTCTGCGTTGAGGGTTTGAAACCCCGAATTTGCACAACGTAGTGCTATGTGAGGTGACTTGCACGCCGGATAACGGGCGTGGGGTAGAGCACCGTCGGGGATTGTGACTTGGTCCGTCCCGTTTAATAAAATTGATACCTATTTGATTGTAGATTTGTAATATCCTTATAAAAATGGATTAATTGTCATAATTGGGCTTCGTGCCAACTACTTGAATCCTTCAGGGATTATTTTACTGGTTTCTTACCATATTTATAGATGTTGAACTCAGTCCTGGTGTTTGACACTGTTTTGTAAACTCAGCCATTTTTCTTAAAGCAGAAACTAAATTAACATTTTTAAATAAAGTTTGGGCTGAATATTTTTATACTATTATGCCGAAAGGCTTATGTGATTTTGGACTGATTATTGGATCGGGCTGCACGCCGCAGTGGTATGATAATGATATTGATATGAGGCCAAGGGCCTGTTTGATGCCACGAGATGGCTTATTATTGCGCTTGGGCCGTAAGGGGCCCCTCCCGGAGTCTGCACACCCCCAGTGAGCGCCGTCGACATTAAATAAATGGAGCGGGCTGCACGGCCGCAGCGGGGTACTGGAGGTACTAGTTTATGTGTTGCATTGCATACTTGATTGCCATTTACTTATTTATCTACTGTGATATTCTATAATTGTTTTTCATTAGTTTATTGAGTTGATATTATTTAGATTGAGCTGCTGTAATTATAGCTTACTTTGTGCCTGTCCAGGATTTCTTACTCTAACCCTTATTTATGTTTATTACTTTCTGGGTTGGAAGTACTCACAATACTCCCTGCACCTTGTGTGCAGATCCAGGTACACCACAGGGTGAGTGAGGATTTGTTAGTTGAGCAGCAGGATCTGGGAGTATCGAGGTAGCTGCATGGCGTTCGCAGCCTTGATCTCTCCCATCTATCTTTATCCTTTTATAGCATTTTCTTTCCTAGACAGATTTGTGATTAGGTGAATATTCTGTATTAGAGGCTCATGTTCGTGACACCAGATTCTGTGGGCTGACTAGTATTTTATTTTGGGGTTTTCGAATATTAGAGATTATTTCAGAGATTTTGCACTTAAATTGGTATTTTATTAGTGATTATTTATTTGTTCATCGAGATTAATTGGCTAAGGTTGTGTAAATGGTCGGGCTTGCCTAGCAGTGTGTTGGGCGCCATCACGACCGGGGTTGGGTCGTGACACACACAACCTCAACTGTTGCGACACCTTCAAGTTAACTCTAACTTGAATACTCAATATACCTGTTACAATTGATTCTAGATAAAGCTGAAAGGTACAATATGAAAAACACCTACTACAATTGAACTACAAATAAAGAAAGACACAATGGAATTGGTTCTTCACTCTTGGCTCATGTAGCTTCAGATTTGCACACTTGAATCACACAAAAAAGTCTTGCAAAATTCGCCTAGCTCTTTTTCTCTCAATTTAGTTTAACTTCTGCATATGTGCAGTCACCCGTAAAAGAGAACAATCTTTATTATTTATAGAGTTAGTAATCAGAGTTTGATTAAAACTCGAATTGCTGATCCTTCATCAAATTCGAGTCCTAGTACACTTCAAACTCCAATCCTTATCCTTGATCCGGATGTAGTTCTCTTTACATAAGGAGACTTCAACTCCTTATCTTATGCAACCTTTTCGATCAACTCTGAAGATATTGTTACTGATTGTTGCTGACCCTTGAGACTTATCTTGACACGTCTGTCACTTGAATAAATATATCAACATTGTGTATGTCTCACATGATGGACCTGGTTCATGGTTGAGTTCATTTTGTCAATCTTCAAAACTTCATCTGAACTTGGGCCAACAACTGCTCTATTTCCTTAAAGACTAATTCGCTTAAATTGAGTTTGGCGGGGACCCATCGTTGTGGACCTCGAAGGGTGCCTAACACCTTCCCCTCAAGGTAATTTCGAGCCCTTACCCAATCTCTAGTAATGTAAACTGGTTTCACGAGTTAATTGTTCTAAGTGCCCTAACGCACCCTAATGCGTTCGGTGGGGACTCTTGAAATCTCATACCCAATTCCCAAAAGGAAAGGAGTTGTCCCAAAATGTCAAAACCCGGACTCCGCGAGGAAAAAGGGGGCGCGACACCTATAATCTGCGTATTTAACTTAAAAATGGGTGGAGTTTACTTACCTTGTATTGTAGATGAGAATCCCCCTCAAAAGTGCTCTCAAAATCACCCAAGACCAAATGAAAGTGTGACGAAAATGGCCTAAGTCTCGGTTTAAAAGTCCTCAGTGCCCAGCGATTTTTGCACCTCTAGCCACTTAATCGCATCTACAGAACCGCAGGTGCGGTCAAAGGGTCGCATCTGCGATCCCCCAGCCTCCAGCTTGATCGCTTCTGCAGACGGGGAGGCGCTTCAGCGGGTCCACTTTTGCGGACTCCTTCCGCTTCTGCAATCTCCAGCCAGCCAGCCCATTTCCGCACATGCCGAACCTCGAGCGCAGATACGGAAAATGCCTCGCATCTGTGGCCACCCAGCTCCAGCCTCAAGTCCGCTTCTGCGACCAATGGGCCGCTTCTGCGAGCTCGTAACTGCAGCCATTTCCACATAGGTGCGATTGCACCAGATCTGAAGTCACTAGCAGCCCCCCCATGACCAAAACCAAGTACGATTCCAATCCAATTCGCACCCGATGCCCCCCAGGACCCCATAAAATTACACTTACACATCCAACAACGTAATACGGACTCGCTCGCCTCATCAAAACACCAATATAACATCTAGAATCACGAATCGGATGCCAAAATGCATGAATTCATCATGAAACTCAGAAACTTCTAAAAAACACTTCCGCGTGTCCGATTCCTGTCAGATCAACCCGAAATTATGCCAAATTTTGCGTGCAAGTCATAAATTACCACACGAAACTATTCATAGGCTCGGAATCTCAAACAGACCTCGATAACACCAAAGTCTACTCCAAACCAAATTTAAAGAACTAGAAAAACTTCCATGAACCAACTTCCCACATTGAGTGCCGAAACGCTCCCGGGTTAAACGAAACCCAATCCAAATACAGGCCCAGGTCCAAAATTATCATATTAACCTATTGCAACCTTCAAATCTCAGTTCTGAGGTCGTTTACCTAAAATGTTGACTCAATTCAAACTTGGCCACCTTAGGCCACTATTAAATAACTAAGTGTTTCGATTTCAACCCGAACCCTTCCCAACCTAGACTGACCATCTCGCAAGTCGTCAAACAGTAAAAGCACATAAGGGGAGTCTTAATTAGGGGAACGAGGATCCAGAAAGAAAAATGAACGGTTGGGTCATTACATTCTCCACCTCTTAAAAAATGCTCGTCCTCGAACGGGTCTAGAATCATACCCGGAGTGCTGAATAAGTGTGAATTTTTGCTCCTTATGACCTCCTCGGTCTCCCAAGTCGCTTCCTTGACTGGTTGACCCCTCCACTGAACCTCATCGTAACAATCTTCTTGGACCTCAACTGGCGAACCTACTTATCAACAATGTCAACTGGCGCCTCCTCATAACCCAGAATCTCATCTAGCTTAACCGTTCTGTAATGTAGCACGTGCGATCTGTTGGCATTGTACCTCCATAGCATAGACACATGGAAGACCGATTGAACTCTCGATAGACTGGGAGGCAAAGCACGCTCATAAGCAACCTCCCCAACTCGCCTCTACACCTCAAATGGGCTAATAAACCTTGGGCTCAGCTTGCCCTTCTTCTCAAACTTCATGATGCCGTTTATCGACGAGACTTTGAAGAGAAAATTCTCACTTACCATGAATGATAAGTCACATGCCTTCTACTCTGCATAGCTCTTCTGTCTGGACTATGCTGTGTAAAGCCGCTTCTGAATCAACTTTACCTTCTCCAAGGCATCCTTCACTAAATCAATGCCATATAACTTAGCCTTTCCGGGCTCAAACCATTCGATGGGCGAATGGCATCGCCAACTATATAAATCCTCATATGGATCCATCTCGACGCTGGACTAATAACTATTGTTGTAAGAAAACTCGTCCAAGGGCAAGAATCTATCCACTACCCACCGACATCGATGACACATGTTCTGAGCATATCCTCCTGAATCTGAACGGTCCACTCTGACTGCCCGTAAGTCTGTGGATGAAAAGGTGTGCTGAGATCTACTCGGGTACCCAACTCGCTCTGTACTGTTCTCCAGAAATGCAATGTGAACTGAGGGCCTCTATCTAATATTATGGAAACACGCACACCATGCAACCGAACAATCTCCTCAATGTAAATCTAGGCCAATCTCTCTGAAGAGTAGGTAGTCACCACCGAAATAAAATGTGCCAACTTGGTCAGCCTGTCGGCAATGACCCAAACGGCATCAAACTTCCTCAACATTCGCGGTAACCCAACAACAAAGTCAGTAGTGATGCGCTCCCACTTCCACTTTGGTATAACCATCTATTGGAGTAGGCCACCTGGCCTCTAGTTCTCATACTTGACCTGCTGTCAATTTAGATATCTCACCACATACTCAACAATGTCCTTCTTCATCCATCGCCACCAATAGTGCTTCCTTAAATCGCGATACATCTTCATAGCAGTTGGATGAATAGAATACTGAGAACTGTATGCCTCTTCTAGAGTTTTCTACCTCAAGCCATCAATATTAGGAACACATAGGTGACCCTAGAGTCGCAGAACACCTTGTACTGACAAGTGCGGACCATTGTACTGACAAGCCTTGATCCGGTCAAGTAATAAAGACTGAGCCATAACGCATGCAAGATTTCGACTGGGCTCTAAAATATCCAACCTCACAAGTCCGTTAGCTAAGGACTAAATGTCCAAAGCCAATGGCCTCTCCTCTGCCAAAATAAAGGCCAAACTACCCATACTCTCAGCCTTTATTCTCAATGCATCTGCAACGACATTCACGTTGCCAGATTGTAAAGGATGGTGATTTCATAGTCCCTCAGTAACTCAAGCAACCTGCCTGCCTCAAATTGAGGTCCCTCTGCTTAAACAAATCCTGCAAGCTGCGATGATTGGTGTAAACCTCACAGGACACCCACAGAGATAATGCCTCCAGATTTTGATAGCATGAACTATTGCGGCCAACTCCAAATCATGCACAAGGTAATTCTTCCCGTGGGTCTTCTAGCCTGTGTGGTTTCCCGGTCTTCCCTATTTGACCGTATCAGGGAGCGGTTGTATGATGACCCCCATTTGCTTGTCCTTCAGGACAGGGTCCAGCATGGGGATGCCAGAGATGTGACCATTGGAGATGATGGAGTAATGAGGATGCAGGTCCGGATTTGTGTGCCCAATGTTGATGGCCTTCGAGAGTTGATACTAGCAAAGGCCCATATTTCGCGGTATTCCATCCATCCGGGTGCCGCGAAGATGTATCAGGACCTGAGGCAGCACTACTGGTGAGGCGGATGAAGAAGGATATAGTTGGTTATGTGTCTAGATGCCTCAATTGCCAGCAGGTGAAGTATGAGCACTAGCGCCCGGCTGGGTTGCTCCAGCAGATAGAGATTTTAGAGTGGAAATGGGAGTGCATCACCATGGATTTTGTATCTGGACTTCCACGGACCTTGAAGAAATTTGATTCCATTTGGGTTATTGTGGACCGCCTGACCAAGTTCGCTCATTTCATTCCTGTGTGTAACACTTATTCATCAGAGCGGTTGGCGGAGATTTATATCAGGGAGATCGTCCGTTTGCATGGTATTCCAGTTTCTATCATTTCAGACAGAGGTACTCAGTTTACATCGCGGTTCTGGAGAGCTGTGCAGCAGGAGTTAGGCACTCGGGTGGAGTTGAGCACAGCATTTCACCCCTAGACGGATGGACAGTCCGAGCGCACCATTCAAATTCTTGAGGACATGCTCCGTGCGTGCGTGATTGAGTTTGGGGGGTCTTGGGATTTCTTGCCATTGGCGGGGTTTGCTTATAACAGTAGTTATCAGTCCAGCATTCGGATGGCACCGTATGAGGCTTTATATGGCAGGAGGTGTAGATCTCCGGTGGGTTGGTTCGAGCCGGGTGAGGCCAGGCTGTTGGGTACAGAGATGGTTCAGGATGCATTGGAGAAGGTCAAGGTGATTCAGGACAGACTCCGTACAGCACAGTCTAAACAGAAGAGTTACGCGGACAGGAAGGTTCGTGATGTTTCATATATGGTTGGTGAGCGGGTTCTGCTTCGGGTCTCACCTATGAAGGGCGTCATGAGGTTTGGAAAGAAAGGGAAGATGAGTCCGAGGTTTATTGGCCCTTTTGAGATCTTGAGGCGAGTTGGGGAGGTTGCTTATGAGCTTGCCTTACCTCCCAGCTTGGCCGGAGTTCATCTGGTATTTCATGTTTCGATGCTCCGGAGGTATCGTGGTGATCCGTCGCACGTGTTGGATTTCAGTTCAGTCCAGTTGGACAAGTATCTATCCTATGTTGAGGAGCCAATGGCTATTTTGGACAGGCAGATCAGGAAGTTGAGGTCAAAGAACATAGCTTCAGTGAAGGTTCAGTGGCGGGGTCAGCCGGCCGAGGAGGCGACTTGGGAGACCGAGCAGGATATGCGCAGCCAGTACCCTCATCTTTTCACTTCTTCAGGTATGTTCTCTATGCTCGTTCGAGGACGAACGAATGTTTAAGTGTAGGAGGATGTAACGACCCGGCGGTCATTTTTGGAATTTACGCCCCGATCCCCCATTAACTGCTTCCCCTAAGTTCATTTCTGCTATTTTGGTTTGCCGGGACGTTCGGTGTTGGGATTCGGAGTGTTTTGGGACACTTAGTCCCTAAATGAGAGCTTAAGAATTGAAAAATGGTCCGTAATCGGAACAGTGTGAAGACAACCTCGGAATGGAAATCCGATGGTTCCGTTAGCTCCGTTAGGTGATTTCGGGGTTGGGAGCGTGTTCGGAATGTATTTTGGAGGCTCGTAGCTCATTTAGGCTTGAAATGCCGAAGTTTGAATTTTTGAAGTTTCCGGTCCGATAGTGAGTTTTTGATCCGAGGCTCGGATTGGAATTCCGGAAGTTGTAGTAGCTCCGTCATGTCATTTGGGATGTGTGTGCAAAATTTCAGGTCATTCGGGCGAGGTTTGGTTTGGTTTTTGCTCGAAAGTGTGTTTTGTTGGAATTTGAAGTTCTTAGGCTTGAATCTTTGATTTAATCGGACTTCGATGTTGTTTTAGATGTTTTAAGGATTGGTACAAGTTTGAATAAGGTATTAGGTGGTATTGGTGCTTTTGGTTGAGGTCCCGGGGGCCTCGGGATGATTTCAGGTGGTTAACGGGGAGATTTTTCAAGTGTTGCAGCAGCTGGTTCTTTTCATCTTCTGGTATTTTCGCTTCTGCGGCTTGGGAACCGCAGAAGCGGAGCCGCATAAGTGGCTGGATCATCGCAGAAGTGGTTTGGGGCAGAGTTTCCTGGCGTCGTAGATGCGGAGGAAATTCCGCAGGAGCGGCCTCGCATGTGCGAGAAAATAGCCGCAGATGCGGCCGTTTGGCTTTTAGTTGGAATCGCAGAAGCGGTGGATAATCCACATAAGCGGAACTGCATAAGCGGTTGACTGGACCGTAGAAGCGGATGTGGTTGTTTAGTGAGAGTCGCAGAAGCGGCTCACTTTCCGCATAAGCGGGACCGCATAATTTCGAGGGTTTGAGTTCATAAGTTACAAAAATCAATTGAGAGCTCGGTTTAAGGCGATTCTGAGGGGGAGTTGAAGTGAAGATCACTGAGTAACGTTTCTTTGGTCCCTTCTTGTTATATTTCATCATTATATAGTTAAATCCACCATTAGAATTCGAATTCAAGATTAAAATTTGGGAAAAATTGGAAGAAACTTCATAGACCTAATTATTGAGTTTTGAGTGGGCAATTGACCTCCGATTTGGGAGATTTTTATATGGTTAGACTCGTGAGAGTACGAGGGTTCTGAAAATGTGAAAATTATTCGATTCCGAGACGTTGGTCTGTGTGGCGTTTTGGTCATTTTACCTATTTTCGCGTCCTAGCTTTAAATTTAATAGTGGAATCAGTTGTTTGCAATATTACTTACGATATGTAATTGAATTGATTAGATTTGGGCCATTTGGAGTCGGATACTCGTGGCAAAAGTGTGATTTCGAGTTGATTTTGGTGCCGATTCGAGGTAAGTGGCTTGTCTAACCTTGTGTGGGGGACCTTTCCCCTTAGGATATGATATGTGGTAATTGAGTGCCTTATACGTGAGGTGACGAGCGCGTGCTTGAGCTAATTGTTGAAAAATCCGGTTTTCTTAAGATATTGAGATTGAGTTCCTTTCATATTTGCTTTATTCTACTTGTAGTTATAACTTGTGTTAGATTAGAAAAGCATGTTTAGTTGATTTACCTTGCCTAATTAAGTTGCCTTGACTGTACTACGTGAAGCATGCTAGGCTAGTACTACCTGATGTTTGTCTTTTGTACTTCATTTCTGAATACCTTCTGGTTGTGGTTGCGCATTTACATTGGGACTACGGATGTGGGATTCCGGTAGCTCCCCCCTTGTTTGTTTACGTTGGGACTAAGGGTTCGATTCCCGGTAGATCCGCCCGCACTTTTACTTTGGGACTGTGGGTTAGATTCCCGATATATCCCCCTGCACATTGATAGTTGGACTACGGGACGGTATCCTGGGAGATCCTTCGGATATACACATATGATGGACTACGGGACGGTATCCCAGGAGATCCACTGGGCAGTTGAGAAAAGGACTACCGGACGGTATCCTGGGAGATCCTTATTATTACCATTGGTATTGAGTTGTACTTATTCTGTGGTTGTTCCGTTCTTGTGTATTTGCTATTGCCTTGGTTAACCTGTCTTATTTCACTGCTGTCTTTATTATTTTTGTCAGATTATAATACTGTTAATTATTGTTATTACTATATTTTGTCTCAGTATGGCCCTGACCTTCCTCATCACTACCCAACCGAGGTTAGGCCTGGCACTTACTGAGTACCGTTGTGGTGTACTCATGCCCTTCCTGCGCATGTTTTTCATGTGCAGATCATCCAGGTACCTCTACTCAGGCGCACTATCAGTGAGGCAGGAGGACTACGGAGACTTCGAGGTAGATCTGCTGCGTCCGCAGATCGACGAGTCTCCCTCTTATTCTATCGTAGTTCTTAGTTTTCCTTCTTTCGGTTGTTAGAAATTCTAGAGTTTGGAACCTTTACTATACACTTCTGTAGCCTGTGTTGCCCGTGAGTTTCCGGGTTTTTGGGAATTGTTTTAGACTTGTGATATTGAGTTGTACTTGCCAAGCGGCATTCAGTACAGTTTTCTTTAGATATTTGAATTGATTTTCTCTATTTTTCCGCAATTATTATATTTCCGCAAATGTTAGGCTTACCTGGTCATGGGGACCAGGTGCCGTCATGACATGTTCACGGTTGGTGAACTAGGGTCGTGACAACTGGTATACCCAATCCACAACAACAGAATCACCTACTATCGTGGACACATATATCGGAACGCCCAAGGACTAGTAGGATACATCTAGATAAGGAGCAAATAGAGAAGAAACATAGGAGTAAGCAGACCCTGGATAAAATAATACCAAGTCAACCCTACGGTAGACAAAAATAGTACTTGTGATCACTACATCGGAGGCGATTTTGTTTGGCCTGGCGGGGATAGCATAGAATCTAGCCGGAGCACCACCTGACTGGCCTCCACCTCTAGGACGATCCCTACCCACCTTCCCTCCACCTCTAGGACGATCCCTACCCACCTTCCTCCACCTCTGGCCGGACGGGCGGGCGGTGTGGTAGCTGGTGCGGTAAGCATGAGATGATAGTCCTACTGCTCGGCCTTGCCCTGAAGTCTGGGACAAAGTCTCTTCATGTGGCCAAGATCCCCGCACTCGAAACAACCCCTCGGAGCAGTGGACTATTGACTTGAAGTCTGACCCTGATAGCCTGAATACCTTTTGGAGGAACCCTAAATAGCTGGCAGACGGTAAGTACTCTCTAGAATGGCACTGAAGTAGGGTCGTGCTCGAGCACTCTCAGCAGGCGGTGATGCTGATTGCATGGGCCTGTCGGGCTGGCCCCTCATGAAATCACCAACATATCAATAAAACAAATAAGATCAACTAAATCTGCTCAGCACTCTATATCAAATAACCAACATATCATAACCAACGGTGAAGGCACTAACTTAATTATACACAAACCAGTACCTGTTTTGATTATTAAGCATGAAGTTGCCGAGGCGAACGACCCAATCCTATAGGAATAGTGGTACTCTGTACTGCCAAGGTGTATGGCCCGATCCCATAAGAATAGTTTTATCATATTGCCAAGACGAACGGCCTGATCCCATTAGAATAGTGTTACCATCATGCTGAGATGAACAACCCGATCCCATAGGAGTGGTGTTACCATCATGCCGAAGTGAACGTTCTTATCCTATAAGAGTAGTGTTACCATCATGCCGAGGCGAACGGCCCGATCCCATAAGAGTATAGAAATTTACCTGGCTCGCGGAAGCACATGCGAGACTAGAAGACATAGATTTATACTTTATCAAGTATTTCCTAACTTTTATAAAATAAGAAATCAGGTTAATATTTACACTCTAAATCTCAAGTCTCAGTTCTAATCTAGTAAAATAATACACCTAATAGGCATGAACAGTACAATTGTCTTGATGTGAATCTATGTCTACCCGGACATGTTATGAGATATAGCTACATATGGACTTTCTTCACCTCGTGCATACGTAGATCCCCACATAAGTATCACACAACAATAATACACCTAAGGGGATACATTCCCTCTTACAAGGTTAGGCAAGAGACTTACCTCGATTCCAAGTCCTCAACCTGGCTTTGCAAACTCACTAAAACTCCTCAAAAGACGTCGAGGGCTCTGAAACTAATCAAAAGTTGCATAAACTAGTAAATATATACTCAAAAAATCATAATTTAGCTTTTATAGTAGTTACCCAACCCAATTTGGAAGATTCATGAAATTCACCCCCGGACCCGCGTGCCCGGATTCCGAAATTTTTGGAATATAAAAGTTACACATGACCTCCCATACTCACATATATAATTTATTCCAGTTTCCACCACCAAAGTAGTGATCATATCCCGAATATACCAAAACCCTAGTGATCTTATCCCAAATTGCCTCGTACCTGCGACCACCGCGGCTGCAACATCAAGTCTGTTTCTGCGACCATTGGGCCATTTCTGTGAGCCCGCACCTGAGGCCATTTTCACGCAGGTGAGATTGCACTAGATCTGAAGCCACCAGCAGCCCCCCATGTCCAAAACCACGTCCGATTCCAATCCGATTCGCACCCGAGGCCCCTCCGGACCCCTTCTAATTACACTAACGCATCCAACAACATAATACGTACTCGCTCACATGATATAAATACCAAATTAACATCTAGAATCACGAATCAGACGCCAAAAAGCATGAATTCAACATGAAACTCAAAAACTTCTAAAAATAATTCTGTGCGTCCAATTCCTATCAAATCAACTCGGAATGACATCAAATTTTGCGTGCAAGTCATAAATCACCATACGGAACTATTCCTAGGCTCGGAATCCTAAACATACCTTGATAACACATAATTATACTCCAAAACAAATTTAAAGAACTAGAGAAACCTTCAATGACAAACTTCCCATATTGAGCGCCGAAATGCTCCCCGGTTACCCGAAGCCCGATTCGAACACATGCCCAGTTCCAAAATCATTATACGAACCTGTTAGAACTTTCAAATCCTGGTTCTAAGGTCGTTTACTAAAAATTTCAACTCATGTCAAACTTGGCCACCTTAGGCCACTATTCAGGAACTAAGGGTTCTGATTTCAACCCGAACCCTTCCCAACCTAGACCAACCATCCCCGCAAGTCATAACAGTAAACGCACATACGGGGAATCGTAATTAGGGGAACGGGATCCAGAAAGCAAAATAACCAATCGGGTCGTTACATAAGTACTGTTAGTTTCTATACTTTGTTTAAGTCATTTACTCACATATTTCATGTATGATTGTAGGTGTAGAATATTGTTTCTAATTGCTTTTTCTCTTACTTTTGAAAATGTACAACCTTTGGGCCTATTGAGTTCTCAAGGAATACAGGCTTAAAATCCGCGTCATGCATCTGAAATCTAGAGCATGTTGGTGTCCCTTCACGCTAATTATTAGGCCCACCTCTTTCAGGCCCAAACCAGAGTCACTCCTTACCTTTTACTACTTCATTACCTCTTGTTATTTATATTCTCTTACATGTACATACATTGCTTTTGTCATATTTGATTTAGTGTTTTGTTTTACTTTTTGAATTACATAAATAACTTAGGCAAGACTTAAAGAACATAGAATTTAAAGAAATATTAGATAGTAACTATTTTTAATTCATTAATCATGTACTTTTAACATTACTAATCTACTATGTTTTGCTAACCTTTTTGTCAAGATTTTGAAGCTAAAAAATAGCTAGCATAAACGGTAGTCCCTCTTTCAAATCAGAAATGAATTGCAAAACCTAGCCTCTTAAAAGAAAATTAATTCTTTCAAAACTTAGGAGTTGCCGCCCAGCATGATTTTCAAACATCCCCTCAAGTCAAAGATTTAAGTAATTTTAGAAATCAAGGTATACCTTGGATTCATTTTTTGTAACATCATAGAATGATATGAACATCCATTCTTTCAAAACAAAAGTTTTCTACATCCTTCATGCAAGCATTCAATTTTAGAACTCTTTTAATTACATCAAATTGTAGTTTTTTAAGACTCTTTCTAAAACTCACACCCTCTTTTAAATCTCGAATAACCTTTAACATCATACTTTCACTTAGATAAATAGTAAGCCATGCCTCTCTGATACTAATTAGGCAGGATACAAATAGCTAACCCTTTAAACCTAATCTATGTCCTATGGAGCTACCTCAAGTAGATTTTACGGTATGCCTAACACCTTCCCCTTAGAAGAACAAGAACCCTTACCCAAAATCTCACCAGTTAGCATACTACTAAAGAACATGACTGTGGTAATTAAATAGGTACCTAGAATACCTTTAAATATTAGGTGGTGACTCTCTTTTATCAACAGCGGAGAAACCATAAGTTGAATCTTGTTTAGACTAGTACAAAATAGGGTGCAACAGTTAATACACTCGATACCCCGAGCTATCTCTATGGCCTGATAAAAACTAGTACCAATCTCCAACTCTCGAGCCATAGCAGCCCTAATGCCATAAGTCAAACCCTCCATACACCCCCTCACCTTCTCTGCTCCGCGGGGGGATAAAAAAAGCTGCATGACAGACAACTCTATGAACCTTGCCTCACACTCGGTCACTAACATACGGTCTTGTTAAAGAAGCTTGAAATGGCCTCTCAACTCATCCCTCCAAGTGAGTGAGAAGTACTTCTCAAGAAACAAACGTGAAAACTAAGTCCAAGCAAAGAGAGATAACCAACTGGTCTGGTCAGCTCATAAGTCTACCACCATTTTCTAACAGTCCCTCTTAGTTGAAATGTAGTTAAGTGCACCATATTGGACTCTACCAAATCCAAAGTTTTGAAGTATTTGATGACATCTGTTTAGAAAATCCTGTGCATCTTCTAAAGAACCACCCTCAAAATGAGGGGCATGTAGCCTCTTAAACCTCTCCATACATTTTTCCTCCTCAGTAGACATGGCAAGAATGACCTCGGGTCTAGCTGCTACATGGATCGATCATCACCAACTAGCAATACTCCCCGCATCTAAAATAAAGTTGTTGTCTGCTTCGGAGTATGGGTGGAAGGGATTTGGGCTCCCCCTCCATCCAGAGATATGGTTGAGGCCATAGGAACCACTCTAGCCTAAGTGAAGGCATCGATGAAACTGACCATCTTGGCCATAGTCTACTAAAATACTGGTGCAGCAACAAAGCCCTTTAGATACCGAGCGGGTAAAGGAGCCTCAACCTAATTATCAGTAACCTGATCCTCCACCCGGTCCGCAGGTGGGTCCGTTTAAAGTGCCCTAGTGAGGCCATAGGCTCCGGTCGGTGCTCCTCCTCGAGCTGCGATTGTACGACACATGGTATGAGTCTTGGCCCTAACATGGGCCTTACACTTCCCGGTTACAGCCAATGGTGTTGCCTCTCAATCACCTTCTGCTGCTGCAGCTGAAGCACGCATTCTCACCATCTATAAGAGAGTAGAAGAGAAATATTTAGACTTAGACAATGAACAACACATGATAATGAATCAAGAAAAGGAAAGTTCCTAAAGCCTTATAGCCTCCTACAGAGAGATACAAATGTCTCTGTATCGATCCATAAGACTCTACTAGGCCTGCTCAAGACTCGTGATACTCTTAGAACATAGAGCACCGATTCCAACTTGTCACGATCCAAAATTCCTCCAAAGGCCGTGATGGCGCCTAACCTTTTGCTAATCAAGTCAACACTAACCACAATTACGAAAGCAAATTATTAAGTCCTTAATAGGTTCATGATATAACTAATAATGCAAATTAACTCTCAAATAATTAACATAAATATGTAAGTCTAATATAGGGTATAAACACGACCACACCTGTCTCGCAAATGTCAAAACCCAGGTACCACATTATCACGAGCATCTAACAAGAGTAAGTAACCTCAACTGGACAACAACATCTATATGATAAGGAAATAATCAGATATATATAGATAAGTAGGGAAAGGGGAATCCATGTGGTATGGATGGGTTAAAGTAAAGTAGCTCACTATGAAGTCTCCAATGATACTCCTACGCAGTTCGATGGATAGCGCTACTACCCGTCTAAGAACCTGCATAAAAATATGCAAAAATATAGTGTGAGTACAAAATCATTATACTCAGAAAGTATCAAGTATTGCATTGAAGAAGTAGTGCCGAGGAATGGACATCGACACTTACTAAAAGTTCAATAATTAGGTAAAAGTATAAATACTTACGAAATAAGTCATGGTATAATCAATTAGGTACAAAAGTTAGAGACACAGTACATATGAAATCTAGGCATACATTATTTTGTAACTCTTGCATAAAGAGATGATGTATATCAACCAATATTTATATTAACAACTACTACATAAGTCAAGATGTATATATTTATATACATGTTCAGGATCCCTTCTCAATACCCCACAGCACAAATCCATAGGCTTGATACAAGCTACGTGTCCAAACCAAGCACCAAATTTGAGTGCCTACACTCACATGGCCCAAAGTACCATGGGTAGTCACCTAACTCCAGAGAGACAGATCCATATCCGAGTGTTAACAATATTAAAATTAATGATCAACAACCAATAATCAATGTCTGCTCATAGTGTATTAGTGCAGAAATCCTCAACTTTTCGATATACCCAACTATCTAACTCATACATATGTGTATGGAATAATATAATTAAGAGGCACCGAGATATATCAATAGAGATGAGGATAAAGGCTAACATGTAAAAAAGATGGCTATGGCTATTCATGTAATTCAATTTATCACAAAAGTTCAATAAGCTATTTCAACATTCAAAAGTCTAATTATAATATAATATGTGTAAATTAAGCCCTGTAACCACCAAATTATGAGTCTAATAAGACATGTTTATGACTACGGATTAATAAGTAAGTTGAACATAGTAAAATAAATCTTTATGCCTAATTCAACAAGTTATGACCTTAAGCATGCTTCTAATCATAGTTATGAGTCATCATACAATCATATAAACAGTAAAACATGGATAACAACTTCACGTAGTGCAATCAAGGCATATCATAAACTAAACTCTAATGAATATGGTCATAGCTTAGTAACACGTATACGGCATTTCACCTCGCATATACGTTGAACCTAATCAAGCAACAAGTAGCAAATAGATCACCTATGGGGAGAATTTACTTTTACAATCAAGAGACTGTTACGACATGATCGGTCGTTTGGAGCATTAGCATTCCATTCGGTGGTTTGAATCTTCGAGTAGCTTCATTTTAGGTATTATGACATGCATGCGTGGTTGGTTGGTTTTGATTTTCGGGATTGATTAGGAAGTGTAATTCTTATTTTGGAAGGTTTTAAATGGAAGGGTTGACCAAAGTTTGAATTTTGAGTAAATGATCTCAGATTCATGTTTGGATGGTCCCAATAGGTTCGTATGGTGATTTTGAACTTAGGTGTAAATCCGGATTCACATTTGAACATTTCTTTAAGGCTTTTGATCTATTTGGTTAAAGTTTGAAATTCGAAGGTTTGGAAAGTTCATAGGTTTGACCATAAGTTGATTTTGTGACTATCGGGTTCAGATTTTCATTTGGGTGTTTGGAATAGGTTCATTTTGTCATGTAAAACTTGTGTGTGAATTTTGGTTTCATTTCGAGTTGATTTGGTAGGATCCGGACGCGCTCGTCGAAGTTTGAAGGTTTGAGAGTTAAAACAATGATCTTTGTCTTCGATGTTCAGTTTTGATGTTATTTATGTTGTTTCAAGCTTTCGGAAAAGTTTGGATGATGTATTCGGATTTTTGGTATATTTGGACAGGGTTTTGGGGACCCCGGTTGTGATTCAGGGTGGCTTGGAATCATTTTGGATGGTTTTTGTATTGCTGGTTTCTGGTGCATCTGATTTGTTTCGCGGTCAGGGGTGCAGCTTCGCGATCGCTTAGATGGTTGTTGACAGATGGTGATTTATGCATTGTGTTCATGGTGACTTCTCGCGTTCTCCTAAGGTGGTGGAATAGGATATCGTGTTCGTTCTCTTTGCTTCGCAATCACAGAGTGTTGCAAGAGCCCGGTCGACTCGTGGCTTCTGCATTAGCAATTGGTGCTCGCATTCTCGCTTTTAGGGCTTGTTGGCTTCCGCAATTGCGGGACCTAGACGCAATCATGTAGGGCATATTTTGGGCAGTGCTAATTTGTCCTTCGCGATCGGGTATCACTGGGTAGATATTTTATGTACTCTATTTTGAAGGTTTAAGTAATTTTATCACACTTTGAGATTGGGAGCTCGGATTTGGGCTATTTTTGAGGGGCTTTTCCCTAATTGGATTGGGTAAGTGTTCTTGACTCAGATTTGATTATTATTCATGATTCCATCCTTGATTTTAGCATTTGATTGATGAATCAATGAGAAGAGAATTGGAGGTTTTCAACTTGAACTTTAGAGAATGAATTTTTGGGTTTTGAACATGAAATTAGATTGTATTTTATATATTTAGACTCGTATTCGAACGAGTATTTGGGATTTGTGAGTTTTGTTTGTTTCCGGGGTGCGGACCTGGGTTAACTTTTTGAATTTGACCATTATCGTTGAGTCTGATTTCTATGGCATTATTTAATGTTATTGAGTTGTTTTGCCTAGCTTTGAGCCATTTGGAGGTCCATTTACGCGGGAAGGCATTTAGAGTATTGTTTTGGCTTGTTTGAGGTAAGTGTCTTCCCTAACTTTGGTTGAGGGAAATTTTCCTACTAATTGTTATTATTTGCTTCATGTGGAGGTGATGTATATATGAGGTGAAGAACATATATACTTGTGCTAGGAGTATTCATGCTCGAGGTAGATTCTAGCTCACTCTATGCTTTATTTAGTTGTGTCTACTTGATTCTATGTATTAATTCATTAATTGACTACGCGAGCACAATAAACCATGATAGAGAAATATTAAGTTATTGGTACCGTGTTTTGAACATGATGAGCAAATCTTGAGACTTATGCTATATTTGCCTCAGATAGATAAACGTACGTTATGAAACACATCCAGACTTGTTCTTGTAATATGCATTGATTGAGACTGTACACTCTGTGATACATAAGTGATCCCTTATATTACTACTTGTACTTGGTAACTATAATTGATTTAGTAGTAGTCATGCCTTGTCCGCATTTTTATTGTTATTGTGCCCTTTATTGATGAGTTGGGAGGATATGCCTCTTGATGATAATTTGTTATCTTGCATTGTTGTGATTATGGAACTTGTAGACATGTTGAGCAGATTAATTATAATGATATTGTGGCACGAGTTCTTTGTTGTGCGATTGCGATTGGGGGTGTTAGCACAAGGTCTTTGCCGTGCGATTGTGTAATGACTCGACCGGTCGTTTTGAGAGTTAGAGCCCCAATCCCTTATTAACTGCTTACCCCGTATCTATTATTGCTATTGTGACTTCCCCGGAAGTATCGTTTTGGTTCTTGAAGTATTTTTGTACGCTTAGTCTCTAAATGGAGGTTTAAGCCTTAGGATTTGGACCATAGTCGGAACCGTGTGAAGACAACTTCGGAATGGAGTTCCTTTGATTCCGTTAGCATCGTTGGGTAATTTTGGACTGAGAAGCGTGTCTGGATTTGTGATTTGGAGGTCCGTAGCTCATTTAGGCTTGAAATGGCGAAATTCGTAATTTTTGAGTTTTGGATTGGTTGTGGAATTTACATATTGGGGTCGAATTCCGATTTAGAAGTTGGAGTAGGTCAGTAGTGTTGAACTTGACTTGTGTGCAAAAATTGGGGTCATTTGGATGTGGTTTGACAGGTTTCGGCATCGGTTATGGAAATTTGAAGTTTCAAGTTCATTAAGTTTCAATTGGAGGGTGATTTGTGTTTTTAGTGTTGTTTGTGCGGTTTGAGGGCTTGACTAAGTTCATATGTTGTTTTAGGATTGATTGGTATGTTTGGTTGAGGTTTGGGGGGCCTCAGATGTGTTTCGGATGCTCAACGGGTTGAAAATTGGACATAGGTCATTGCTGAAGTTTCACGCATCTGGTATTTTCGCACCTGCGGCAGGGAGACCACAGGTGCGGAATCGTACATGCAGAGTTAAGATAGGTTGCCCTTTTTGTCATGAGAGCCAGTGGTCGCAGGTGCGATGCGCAAGCTGCAGAAGCGGAGCCGCATCTGGGGAAGGGTGATCGCAAAAGCGGAATGGAGAAGGAAGTTGAGCTCCGCAGAAGCGGACGAGTGAGCGCAGAAGTGCGTCCGCAGGTGCGAAGGGTAGTGCGCAGGTGCGGAGCCTAGGATTTTGATGAATCTCTGCAGGTGCGGAGTACTAGCCGCAAAAGCGGGACCGCAGAAGCGGTAATATGACCGAAAGTGCGGTTTGGCTGGTAGAAAAAGTGCAAAATCGAGGGTTTGAATTCATTCTTCAATTTTGGACTTGAGAGCTATGATTTTGGCGATTCTTTGACGGATTTTCAGAGGAAGTTATTCGGTAATGATTCCTAACTCGCTTTTGGTTGTTTTCCATTAATCTATTGTTGATTTCATCATTTAATTAGGATTTGAGTTGAAAATTTGGGGAAATTTTGAGAAAAGTTCTTAGGCCGAATTTTGGGGGATTGATCAAGATTTTTGTATCGGATTTAGTAAATATGGTATGGTTGGACTCGTGAGTAAATTGGTGTTCGTATTTGGTAACTTTACCCGATTCCGAGATGTGGGCCCGAGGAGGCTTTTTGGGCGATTTTCCAATTTCTTGCCTTAACTTTGATTTCAATAGCTAGATTAGTTTTTTGTAGTTGTATTTATGTTATGGAATTGGTTTTTGGTAGATTTGGGCCACTCGGAGCCGGATATTCGTGGAAAGAGCATTGTGACAGATTGATTGAGCTTGGTTTGGGGTAAGTGACTTGCCTAACCTTGTGTGGGGGAACTCCTCTTAGGATTTGGTACTGTTTGATACGTGAGCGTTGTGTACGTGAGGTGATGAGTATGTACACGGGCTATTTGTTGTAAAACTCCATTTTTCACTAAGTTATAACATGCTTCTCCTTATTTCAACTACACTAGCATATGTAACTATCCTATTTAGATTAGAAGAGCATGCCAAGGTGTTTTAACTGCCAATTTGAACTCTTTGCAGAATGTTTAGTGAAATTTCCTGCCTTCCTTGACTAACACTTAGTCTAAAACTGTAGGTTCTCTTGCTGTAACTGTTATTCATGTTGGTTAAGCTGCATATTTACTTTGGGACTACGAAACAGTATTCTGGGAGATCCCCCTGTTCTGCATATTTACTTTGGGACTACGGAATGGTATTCCGAAAGATCTCCCTGTTCTTTATATTTATTTGGGACTATGGAACGGTATTCTGGGGGATCCCCTTGTACTGTATATTTACTTTGGGACTACGGAACGGTATTCCAAGAGATCCCATAGTTCTGCATATTTACTTTGGGACTACCGAATGGTATTTCGGGAGATCCCCCTGCACATTTACGTTTGGGACTACGAGAAAGTATCTCAGGAGATCCCCTGTTGTTATCATTGTGTTATGAGCTGTTTTCTTTCATTCATTCTATCTCCATTAGATTTCCGTATCTATTTTTACTACGAGATTTCATTTTTTCTTATTTCATTATATTTATACTAGTAGGGCCCTGACCTGATCTCGTCACTACTCGATCGATGTTAGGCTTGGCACTTACTGGGTACCGTTGTGGTATACTCATGCCCTTTCTTGCACATGTTTATCGTGTGCAGATCCAGGTTCAACTTACCAGCCTCATCACTAGTTGCAGTTGTTGGTGCTTATTGGAGACATCAGGGTACATCTGCCCATGCCCGCAGATCCTCGGAATCCCCCTCTATTCCCCTGTGTTCATTTTTCTTTCTGTCTATAGTGATGATGTGTAAAACCGTTAAGACTTCTTAGTAGCTTGTGACATGCGGTATTCTGGGTTTTTGGGAATTGTTCAGTAGATTTCAGAGGTGAAAATTTGTATATGCCAAGTGGCATTCAGTTGCTTATTAGATATTTGTTACTATTAGTAGCTAATGTTCATGATTTCATTTAATTTCCGCAAAGTTTTAGGCTTACCTAGTCGTAGAGTCTAGGCGTCGTCAAGACAAACTCACGGAGGGAGAAATTGGGCCGTGACAAGTTTGTATCAGAGCTCTAGGTTCATAGGAGCCGTAAGTCACTTGCGGGTTTATCAGAGTCTCGCGGATCGGTATGGAGACGTCTGTACTTATCTTCGAGAGGCTATGGAACTGTTAGGAAAATTTCACTTCTCTTGATTCCTTGTCGTGCGAAATTGTTGACTTCGAAATTCTAAACTTCTGTCTTCTATTCTCTCACAGATGGTGAGGACACGTGCTACTAGAGATGACCAGGCACCTGCGCCCCCTGCTAGAGCCGCTCGAGGCAGGTACCGGGGCCGGGGTAGAGGCAGAGGACGCACATGTGGTATAGCCAGAGCACCCGAACGATCTGCTACAGAAGGGCCACCAGTAGCTCCAGTCGGAGCACATGCACCTGATACGCCTACTACTACTACTCCAGCTCTTTAGGAGACGCATGCACAGTTCATGAGCATGTACAACACTCTAGCTCAGGCAGGGTTGATTCCCCCTGCCGGGGAGGAGCACACACTCCCGGCGTCCGCACCCCCGAGCAGCGGGTTCAGGTTGATCGGATTGTAGAGGTTATACCGGTACCACCTATAGCTCTAGCTCAGCCGGAGGGTAGGGCAGCAGTTTCAGAGGAGGAGCAACATAGGCTTGAGAGGTACAAGAAGTACGACCCTCCTACATTCAGTGGTCTAGCGTCAGAGGATGCTTAGGGTTTTCTGGAGGAGTGCCACCGTATCCTCCATACTATGGGCATAGTAGAGCGAGTGAGGTTTCTTTCACTTCTTTTCAGCTTCGAGTAGCAGCCTATTAGTGGTGGCGTACTTATGAGTTGGACAGTTCGGCTGAGGAAACTTCCCTTACATGGACTCAGTTCTCGGACATGTTTTGAGAAAGTATGTTCCTTAGAGCCTCAGGGACACATGGCAAGTGGAGTTTGAGCAGTTGCGCCAGGGTGCTATGACTATTTCAGAGTATGCAGTCCGTTTCAGTGACTTGGCTATACATGCACCGACCTTGGTTTCTACAGTTCGAGAGAGGGTCCGTCTATTTATTGAGGGACTCATTCCCAGCATATGGACTAGCATGGCCCAGGAGCTAGAGATGGATATCTCAGATCAGCAGGTGGTGAGTATTGCTAGGAGAGTAGAGGGCATGTTTGCTTGAGATATGGAGGAGAGAGGCCAAAAGGTCTCGAGAGCTGGGCCATTATTCTGGTGCCCGTGCCCCAGCTGCATTTCTTTATGGTAGGGGTTATGTGAGTCGCCTCGTTCATTCTACTCTTCCAGCTGCCAGTGGTATTCTAGCTCCTCCTAGACCTCAGGAGCCTTATTATGCACCTCATGTATCTAGTGTACCTCGTGCATGGGGTGCTATCAGCGGGCAGTCTAGCAGACCTGGCCCGAGCCAGTTGCAGCTGCCACGTCCTTCCAGAGCTTGTTTTGAGAGTGGCGACACTCTCTATATGGTATTTCCCCAAACTTAGGAGGGGTGCACCTCAATAAACTTCTCAGCCACAACATGCTCCACCAGGTCCTCAAGCTATGATTACAGCACCAACTGCCACCCCACCTGCTCAACCAGTCCGGGGTGGAGGTTGGGGAGGTAGAAGTCGCGTACAGAGGCTGTTGCTTTTGAATCTGTCATTACAGGTATTGTTCCGGTCTGTCATAGAGACGCATCGATTTTATTCGATCCAGGCTCCACTTATTCTTATGTGTCATCTTATTTTGCCCCATATTTGGGCGTATCTCGGGATTCTTTGAGTTCCAATGTTTATGTGTCTACTCCTGTGTGAGATTCTCGTGTTGTGGACCGCGTGTATCGGTCGTGTTTGATTACTCTTACTAGTTTTGAGACCAGAGCCGATTTATTATTCCTCAACATGGTAGATTTTGATGTTATCCTAGGCATGGACTGGTTGTCGGCCGATTATGCTATTCTTGATTGTCATGCCAAGACCATGATGTTGGCTATGCCTGGTTTACCGCGATTAGAGTGGAGGGGTACCTTAGATTACACTCCAGCAGAGTTATTTCATTTCCTAAAGCTCAACGAATGGTTGAGAAAGGGTGTGACACATATCTAGCTTATGTGAGAGATGTCAGTATTGATACCCGTACAGTTAAGTCAGTCCAAGTGGTGAGGGATTTCCCTGATATTTCCAGCTAATCTTCCGGGCATGCTGCCGACAGAGATATTGACTTCGATATTGATTTGTTACCGGGCACTCAGCCTATCTCTATTCCTCTGTATCGTATGGCCCCTCCTAAGTTGAAGGAACAGTTGCAGGAATTGCTTGATAAGGGCTTCATTCGGCCTAGTGTGTCACCTTGGGGTGCTCCTGTCTTGTTTGTGAAGAAAAAGTATGGTTCTATCCCTATGTGCATTGATTATCACCAGTTGAACAAAGTTACAATGAAGAACCAATATCTTTTGCCTCGTACCTATTTGATTAGCTACAGAGTTCCAGAGTGTTTTCCAAGATTGACATGCGTTCATAGTATCATCAGTTGAAGATTTGAGATCCTGATATCCCGAAGGCTACCTTCGGAACTCGGTATGGCCATTACGAGTTCTTTGTCATGTAATTTGGGCTGACCAACGCCCCATCAGCATTTATGCATTTGATGCATAATGCATTACGGCCTAATCTTGACTCATTCATCATTGTATTTATTGACGATATTCTGGCGTACTCCGGAGTGGGGAAGATCATGAGCAGTACCTGAGGATAGTGTTTCAGACTTTGAGAGGAAAGAAGTTATATGCAAAGTTCTCAAAATGTGAGTTCTGGTTGGATTCCGTGGCATTCTCGGGTCATGTAGTATCAAGTGAAGGGATCAAGTGGATCTGAAGAAAGTGGAAGCAGTGTAGAGTTGGACTAGACCATCCTCAGCTACAGAGATCCGGAGCTTCTTAGGTTTGGTAGGGTATTACTGTCGATTTATTAAGGGGTTCTTGTCTATTACAGCACCTATGACAAGGCTGACCCGGAAGAGTGCTCCATTCAGATGGACAGAGGAGTGTGAGGAGAGCTTTCAGAAACTCAAGACAGCTTTGACTACAACCCCAGTATTGGTATTGCCTTCAGGTTCAGGGTCTTATACAGTTTATTGTGATGCGTCGCGAGTTGGCCTCGGCGCGTTGTTGATGCAGGACCGTAGGGTGATCGCCGACGTTTCCAGACAACTAAAGGTGCATGAAAAGAAATATCCTGTCCATGACCTTGAGTTAGCTGCTATTGTTCATGCCTGGAAGATTTGGAGGCACTATTTGTACGGTGTCCCTTGTGAGATCTACATTGATCACCGGAGTTTGCAGCATCTGTTCAAGCAGAAGGATCTTAATTTGCGTCAAAGGAGGTGGTTGGAGCTGCTTAAGGATTATCATACCACTATTTTGTACCACCCGGGGAAGCCCAATGTGGTGGCCGATTCTTTGAGCCGCCGGGCAGAGAGTTTGGGGAGTTTCGCTTATCTACAAGCAGCAAAAAGGCCCATGGCGTTGGATGTTTAGGCCTTAGCCAGCCAGTTTGTGAGATTAGATATTTTGGAGCCTAGTCGAGTATTGGCTTGTGTGGCCTCTCGGTCTTCTCTTTATGATCGTATCAGGGAGCGTTAGTATGATGACCCCCATCTTCTTGTCCTTAGGGACACGGTCCAACACGGTGATGCTAAGGAGGCCACTATTGGGGATGATGGTGCATTGAGGATGTAGGGCAGGCTATGTGTGCCTAACATAGATGGTTTGCGTGAGTTGATTCTTCAGGAGGCTCATAGCTCGCGGTAATCTATTCATCCGGGTGCCGCAAAGATGTACCAGGACTTGAGGCAGCATTACTGGTGGAGGAGGATGAAGAAGGACATAGTGGAGTATGTTGCTCGGTGCCTAAATTGCCAACAGGTGAAGTACGAGCATCAGCGTCCGGGTGGATTGCTTTAGATGTTAGAGATTCCAGAGTGGAAGTGGGAGCGGATCACTATGGATTTTGTTGTTGGAGTCCCACAGACTCAGTGGAAGTTTGATGCAGTTTGGGTGATGCTGGATAGACTGACCAAGTCATCTCACTTCCTTCTTGTTATGACAACCTATTCTTCCGAGCAGTTGGCTCGAGTTTATATTGGTGAGATAGTCAGACTTCATGGCGTGCCGATATCTATCATCTCTGATCGGGGCATGCGGTTTACATCACTGTTCTGGAGAGCCGTACAACATGAGCTGGACACTCGGTTGGAGTTGAGCACAACATTTCACCCTCTGACGGACGGGCAGTCCGAGCACACTATTAAGATTTTCGAGGACATGCTCCGTGCGAGTGAGATGGAGTTTGGAGGTTCTTGGGATAAGTTCTTGCCACTTGCGGAGTTTGCCTACAACGACAGTTATGAGTCCAGCACTCAGATGGCACCGTATGAGGCTCTGTATGGTAGGCGATGTCGATCCCTAGTAGGTTGGTTTGAGCGGGGCGAGGACAAATTATTGGGTATGGACTTGGTTCAGGATGCCTTGGAGATTGTGAAGGTGATTCAGGATAGACTTCGCACAACCCCGTCCATACAGAAGAGTTATGCGAACTGGAAGGTTCGCGATATTGCGTTCATGGTTGGAGAGCGGGTCTTACTTCGGGTTTCGCCTATGAAGGGTATTATTAGGTTCGGAAAGAAGGGCAAGCTGAGCCCTAGGTTTATTGGTCCCTTTGAGGTGTTGCGGCAAGTTGGGGAGGTTACTTATGAGCTTGCCTTACCTCCAAGCCTGGCAGAAGTTCATCCGGTATTACATGTTTCGATGCACCGAAGGTATCACTGCGATCCATCTCATGTGTTGGATTTCAGCTCAGTCCAGTTGGACATGGATCTATCTTATGTTGAGGAGCCAGTGGCTATTTTGGACAGGCAGGTTCGAAAGCTGAGGTCAAAGAACATTGCATCAGTAAAGGTTCTATGGCAGGGTCAGCCGGTCGAGGAGGCAACTTGGGAGACCGAGAAGGATATGCGCAGTCGTTACCCTTATCTTTTCACCACTTCAGGTATGTCTCTATGCTTGTTCGAGGACGAATGATTGTTTTTAGAGGGTAATGATGTAACGACCAGGCCAGTCGTTGAGAGTGAGAGCCCTGATACCCCATTAACTGCTTCCCCTGTGTCTATTTCTTCTATTGTGAGTTGCCAGGAAGTTTCGTTTTTTATTCATGAAGTGTTTTGGGACACTTAGTCCCTAAATGGAGGTTTAAACCTTAGGTTTGGACCGTAGTCGAAACTGTATTAAGACGACTCCGGAATGGAGTTCTGTCGATTTTGTTAGCTTTGTTGGATGATTTGGGCTTAGGGGCGTGTCTGGATTTGTGATTTGGAGGTCAATAGCTCATTTAGGCTTCAAATGGCGAAAGTCAAAATTTTATAGTTTTGGACCGGTAGTGGAATTTTTGATATCGGGGTCGGATTCTGATTCCAATTCCGGAAGTTAGAGTAGGTCCGTAGTGTTGAATGAGACTTGTGTGCAAAACTTGGGGTCATTCGGACGTGGTCTGATAGGTTTCAGTATCGGTTGTGGAAATTTGAATTTTCAAGTTCATTAAGTTTGGATTGGAGGGTGATTTGTGTTTTTAGTGTAGTTTGATGCAATTTGAGGGCTCGACTAAGTTTGTATGGTGTTTTAGGATTGGTTGGTATATTTGGGTGAGGTCCCAGGGGCCTCGGGTGTGTTTCGGATGCTAAACAGGTTGAAAATTGGACATAGGCCATTGCTAAAGTTTCAGGCATCTGGTATTTTTGCTCCTGTGGTGGGAAGACCGCAGGTGCGGACTCGCACAGGTAGAGTTAAGGGTGCGGGTGCACTTTTGGTCATGAGAGACAGTGGTCGCAGGTGCGATGCGCAAGCCGCAGAAGCAGAGCTGCATCTGCGGAAGGTGATCGCAAAAGCAGAATGGAGAAGGAAGTAGAGCTCCGCAGAAGCGGACGAGTGAGCGCAAAAGCGCGTCTGCAGGTGCGGAGGGTAGTGCGCAGGTTCGGAGCCTAGGAGCTTAATGAATCTCCGCAGGTGCGGAGTCTTAGCCACAAAAGCGGGACAGCAGAAGCAGTAATATGACCGCAGGTGCGCTTTGACTGGCAGAAAAAGGGCAAAATCGAGGGGTTGAATTCATTCTTAATTTTTGGACTTGGGAGCTCGGATTTTGGCGATTCTTTGAAGGATTTTCAGAGGAAGTTATTGGGTAACGATTCCTAACTCGCTTTTGGTTGTTTTCTATTAATCCATTGTTGATTTCGTCATTTAATTAGGAATTTGAGTTGGAAAATTGGGGAAAATTTGAGAAAAGTTCTTAGGCTGAATTTTGGGGGTTTGATCGAGATTTTGGTATTGGATTTGAGTAAATTTTGTATGGTTAGACTCGTGAGTAAATGGGTGTTCATATTTGGTTACTTTTACCCGATTTCGAGACGTGGGCCTAGGGAGGCTTTTTGGGCGCCTTTCTAATTTCTTGCCTTAGCTTTGATTTCATAAGCTAGATTAGTTTCTTATAGTTGTATTTATGTTATGTAATTGGTTTTGGCTAGATTTGGGCCATGCGGAGCCTGATATTCATGGAAAGTGCATTGTGACGGATTGATTGAGCTTGGTTCGAGGTAAGTGGCTAGCCTAACCTTGTGTGGGGGAACTCCCCTTAGGATTTGGTAATGTTCGATACGTGAGGTGACGGTACGTACACGGGCTATTTCTCGTGAAAATCCATTTATCACTAAGTCATAACCTGTTTCTCCTTATTTGAACTACACTAGCATATGTAACTATCATGTTTAGATTAGAAGTGCATGCCTACGTGTTTTAACTGCCTATTTGAACTTTGTGAAGCATGTTTAGTGAAATTTCCTGCCTTCCTTGACTGGCACTTAGCCTAAGACTGTAGTTTCTCTTGCTATAACTGTTATTCCTATTTGTTGAGCTGCATAATTACTTTGGGACTATTGAACGGTATTCCGGGACATCCCCCTATACTACATATTTACTTTGGGACTACGAAACGGTATTCTGGGAGATCCTCTTGTATTGCATATTTACATAGGGACTACAAAATGGAATTCCGGGAGATCCCCCTTTTCTACATATTTACTTTGGGACTAAGGAACGGTATTTCGGGAGATCCCCTTGCATATTTACGTTTGGGACTACGAGACAGTATCTCCGGAGATCCCTTTTTGTTATCACTATGTTATGAGCTGATTTCTTTCATTCGTTCTATCTCTGTTAGATTTCCGTATCTATTTTTACTACGATATTTCATTCTGTCTTATTTCATTATATTTAACTAGTAGGGCCCTAACCTGATCTCGTCCTACTCGACCGAGGTTAGGCTTGGCACTTACTGGGTACCGTTGTGGCGTACTCATGCCCTTTCCTGCACATATTTTTCATGTGCAGATCCACGTTCCACACACAAACATCATAACTAGTTGTAGTCGTTGCTGCTTATTGGAGACTTAAAGGTACATCTGCCTGCGCCTGCAGATCCTCGGAGTCCCCCTCTATTCCTCTATGTTTATTTTTCTTTCTATCCGTAGAGATGATGTATAGAACCGTTAAGATTTCTTAGTATCTTGTGACTTGCGGTATTCTGGGTTTTTGGGAATTGTTTGGTACATTTGAGAGGTGAAAATTTTTATATGCCGAGTGGAATTCAGTTGCTTATTAGATATTTGTTACTGTTAGTAGTTAATGTTCATGCTTTTATTTCATTTCCGCAAAGTTAGGCTTACCCAGTCGTAGAGTCTAGGTGCCGTTACGATAAACTCACGGAGGGAGAAATTAGGCCGTGACAGATTGTGTGTATTGTTGTGGGTGTGCAGCGAAATAAGGTTGGCGATATGGGTATGTAGCAAAATAAGGGAGATATTTCATTGTTAGGTGCACATGCGGAGAAATAAGGGTGGCATTATGGGGATGTTATGTGTTGTCCTGGGGGAAATTTTATTGATTTTGTTTATTTCGTGGTACGAGAGTGGCATTCTTGTTTGTGCTTATGACTTCTTTATGTGTGCCACACATTTTTACTTATTTTGTTGCGTTGTTGTTTACATGCTACTCAATGCCTCTGCTTTTATTTGATGATTTGGTTTCCAAAATGGATTTGTTTACGTGGAGTTGATATCTCATCTTTGGTTGAATTGTTGGTAGCATATAGGATTGACATGGTGAGAAATTTGCCATCGATCATTGACATTGTTGATTCTTGAAAGATTCTCTTGAACATGTTACTTGTCATTTGACACGGAATCGGATCATGTTGGTCACATATTTGAAGTCATGTATGAGTATTGAGAACATAAGTTATATGGTACATACGTCTTTGTGAGTGGGGGTTGGTGCAAGCTATATTGTGGAACATGTCTAGTTAGTAAAGTTTGTTTATTACCTTATCCTAGTTGTGCATCATTACTGTTGGTATTCTTTATTCTGTAATTGACTTCTAGAATATTTTCTCTGAATTATGCATGTTATTGAGCTGCACAGGTTCTGCTAAGTGAGTATCTTTTGACTTAATAAACTCGTCACTACTTCTCTGAGCTTAGTCAAGATACTTACAGTACATAGGTTCAATTGTATTCATACTACACTTTCACATCTTGCTTGCAGATTTTGAAGATGAGTAGCTATGAAGACATAGCTTTGCATTGGAGATATACTAACGTACCAGATTCATCCTACCCGTTTGTTCATGGTAGCATATGATTTCATTTCTGTTTATGTAACTTTCAAACAAATGTTGTATTTATTCATTTCACCAGCTTTGTAAATCTAAATCATAGTGGCTCGTGACTTGTACTACCAGTCTGTGGAGTAGTTATATAAAATTCTTTTGTAGTTTTATTCATAATATTAATGTTTTCTCATTGTAGTAGTAACTTATATAGTTTGGCTTACTTAGCGGGTTGGGTTAGGTTCCATCATAATATTTGTGGGATTTTGGGTCGTGACAAGTTGGTATTAGAGCTCTAAGTTCATAGGTTCTACGAGTCATGATCAAGTGTCTGGTAGAGTCTTGTTGATCAGTATAATGACGTCCATACTTACCTTCGAGAGGCTACTGGGCATATAGGAATCTTCCCATCTTTCTTTCCTTATTGTTCTACTCTGTTTCAGCTTGAAGCTTATACCTTTGATTTCCTTCCATTCACTCGTATGTGATGTTGACCACTCGTTATCGTTAGTGCACTGATAGCTTGTGGTATTGCGGATGGGATGTAAAGAGCTATGGGATACTTGATCACCATCTAAATGTGTTGTATATTTGTGATAAGGGGTGTATTAGTGGATCTTTCGGTTGTTCATTTGAGGAATAAGGTTAATTCTTATATGTTGTTGAAGAGCGTAGACTCGGAAGGATTAATTAGTTGCCTAGTTGTTGTGACCATGGTAGGGTCATGGGAGGATGTTGATTTGAGGCTAGCCGGAGGGCTTTGAGGTTGTGTGATTCGTATGATGCTTCTATTAAGCGGAATACATGTACTACCATTTCGGAGCACTAGAGGAAGTTGTCTTGACTGTCACAAGGATGAGTATGCACTTGGTAGAGTATTTGGAGTGTTTTATGACTGGTGTTACATGAGTTTATGAAGCATTCAGTTAATTAGCAATACGACATCGGGGCAGTTATAAAGGACGGGTGATATAGGTTACAAATAATATATTTGATGGCTTCGAGCCAAGTGGTAGAGTCTTCTATCGATAATTGAATCGCATGGCCATGTTTTATATCGATTTCTGGACTAATGGACGCTTGTAGATTAGTTAGACGTAGATAAGGATGGCTTCGAGGATGATTCAAGCGAGGGATTGTCCTGAGTCATGTTGTACTATATTCTGGGTATATGGAAATCTTGGCATGATTCGAGTTTGATATTTGTTGTGGACGTAGTGTGCAAGGAAAGGGAATAGCTCGGTTGCTTCTTTTGGATATCCATGAACTGGTGGAGCTCGGGTTGTTTGGTGTGTATTGGCTTGCATCGGGGATTAGAGCAAAGCTTTGGAGAAGGTTCCAATGGGCTCAGGACTCATATATGGTATTTAAAGATTTTTGGATTTGCGGGTGGATAGGATTTGGGGCTTGCCTTGGATGGTGCCGAGACTTGCGGTATTTCTGTATCATCATTGATTCTACATTGCAGTATTAGAAAGGTGAAAGAAAAATCTTTAGATTCATTAAAGGGTTCATCATTGCAGGCATTTTCATGTTGAGGTACTCTTGCTTTAGCAGACTTCGTGACTTGGCTTATTTAGAGGGATTTAGTTCTAATGATTTGGTTATGTGAAAATGGGTTCCGAAGAGTTTGTGATGGTTTGGCCTAGACTTGCAGTTGATATACTCTATAAGCATGGGGAATTCATCACATTTTGTGATTTTGTTCTATGGGATTGAGTTAGTGGAAGGTTTTTGGTTGATGGGACGTCTATCCTACTTGTCATTCAGAGTTGAGAATGGAAGCCTCGTGCTTTTATGTGATAGCATGATAAAGGTGGTACACTGTGTGGGATTGAGATGTCATGGGCAAGGTTGCGGTTTAGTTTTGAAAGGAAGTTCATGAGTTCTAGACATCATGGGAGATTTCAGATGTTTAGAGGATGTTAGTACTACCTTGTATCGCCTGAAAGGTGTGCGTATTTGGTGAGACATTGTGTTTTTGACTTGCAGGTGCTCGACTAGTATTACGGTAATTGCGTAGATGTTGACCGCTGATGTTCAGGTTTTGCTACGTGGAGCAGAAGATATATGTGAGTATTTTCTTTGAGATGATTGTGCATGAGTGATGTTCAGTTATTGACAGGTGGAGTTGGAATCAGATGTGGAAATTATTGTATTCTTGAGGTTTAGAGACTGGATGTTTGTTGATGCCCAATTTTTTCCTATAATATTTTTGAAATGCATATATACCTTTAAAACTACGCATTAGCATCAATTGGCATTTTTCCATAATTTTTACATTTTTTAAAATTAATTTATCGCGGTATTTTATTCATATAAATAATTACAAAATTGCATCACAAATGTTTTAAAACATACCTTGATTTAATATTACTATTCATGGTCCTATTAAGTCCAAATTATTTCATAAATGGCCAGATTTACATCTTTTGGCTACAATTGCAATAATTTTGCAATTATAGCCCGTGCATACATCACTACATTATTTTACCAAAACATTAGCCCGATATATTTTTAAAATATTTAAGAACTATTTTAATGTATCCCCGTGCATGAAACTTACTTTTTCTCACTGTTAATTATTTTATAAAATTATTTTTATTCAAATACCTGGGTATTTAACAAATGGCCCTTTTATTTGAAACTTAACCCTTTTAATACCAGCCCAAAACCCCCGTAATATTAAACCAAAAAATCAGCCCAAAACCCCTAGGCCCAATCTGAATTTACCCGACCCAATACCCTGGCTAATCGTGGTCGTTGATCATTTGATCAATGGTCCGGATTTCCCCTACCATAATTAAACACTTATGAACCCCCCCCCCCCCCAAACCTCTCATTTCCTCTCCTCTCACCGTCGTCAGTCACCTCTCCTCCTCTGAAATGCTCTCCAATCTTAACCCTAACTCACCCTCATCGTCACTCGTCTACTGCCGCTCATGGTGGTTTCTCACCACCACCAGGCCTCTAATGGCCTCTCCTATGGTGGTATCGCCATCTCTAAGAGCCTCGAGGGACTAGGGTCAGTCCGCTTACACCTGTGGCCCTTTCTTGCCTGTTTCGGGCTGTTCCGATTCGATTTCGTGTAAGATCTTCCTATTTCGCCTTAAACCTATGGATTTCTAAGCCTACTTCTTCATCTCTGTGTTGTTTTTCTCGAAACCCTAATTTCGTCCTTTGAATTTCCCAGATCTGTGCAAGATCTGAGATGGATTGAACCTATTTTACATGAGTTTTACAAAAATCTTTTTATTTTCGAGTGGCTACCTATTTTTCTGAACTAGGGTTTCCTGAAAATATCTTTCTTCAAAACGTTTTGCTAATGTTCAGTATTTAATCTTTTATTTTTATGTGTTTTTGACTTATTTCGAAGAGTTTGCTTCAACCCTAATTAGTTTATGCTAAAGCCCTAATTTTCTTATGTTTTTGCTTCGATTCTGAGTCTTTCCGAGCTACTTGTTACATTGTTTGTGCTGTGCTTTGACTTTCATGATTTCCCCCTTAGTCTAATTCAGTATCTTGTGACTTTTACCCTAGTTCATCTCTACTAGGGTTTCTGAGTCGATCCCTTGGCTAATTTATGTATGTTTATGAAGTTTTATTTAGCTTACTCGTCAATTTGTGGAAAACTGATATTTTTCCTCTTTTTAAATCACTACTACTTTGGATTTTGATTTATTGATTTGCCTGGTTAAAATTTATGTGCTGATTCTTGATTTATTCTCTTATTTACGACTTCAATTATTCTTCTTACCTTATTGCCTGTAATGTTACTGATTCTTCACGATTATTTCCTTAACTAAGCTCCTGTTTGTTTACTCCTTTACTTAGGTC
This sequence comes from Nicotiana attenuata, assembly GCF_001879085.1. NCBI lineage: Eukaryota > Viridiplantae > Streptophyta > Magnoliopsida > Solanales > Solanaceae > Nicotiana > Nicotiana attenuata. Next base: position 384,054 of record NW_017670380.1, on the reverse strand, counting down.
TGATTTGATTTTCTTTCCTTAAGTGACTCCTGTCCTTTAACTGTTGAGTAGTTGTCCTTAATTAAAGGAAGACTACGCTGATTTCGTGCGTGATTGATTTTTGTAATTTCCCTAATTGCTGAGTTTTGATTTCTTTTATCTTACTCTGCTCCGCTCCTAAACTTCTATATATACTCTCCTCTACTCTCAGTTCAAACAACGAACATTAGTTCACTGCTACACTTACACTCTAAAAGCTCTCTCTCTGTTCTTCTCTGTTATTTGCGATATTCATTGGCCTGGCCGGCTGAAAGCCAAGGCTAACCATTGCGCAATCCTTGCTCTACATTCTGTGTTCTTCTTCCTAGCTGGTATGCCTTTGATTAATTTTTGAAATCTAAGCCCTATGTGTTTCGTTACTGCCTTAGTTCATCAGTCATGAGTTCATTCCTGCTCCAGTTTACTGTTTATCCATCATACCTAATAATTCCTTGTTCAGTATGTGATTAGCATGTCTCAACTTTACTTGCCTGTTTACTGTTTATCCAGCATGCCTAATATTGCCTTGATCAATATGTGATTAGCATATCTCAACTATACTTGCCTGTCTACTATTTGTCTAGCATGTCTAAATCTTGTTTTGCTCAGTGTGTGGTTAGCATGTCTACATTATGAATGCTTGGTGGTGTTTTTCCTAGTCTGTTCAATTAAGTCTTTTCCTACTCTGCTTTGCTAAGCCATCTAGTCTCTCAAGGAAACTGTAGCTGTGTGTTTGAGGTTTATGTGTTCTCAACATCTTAATCACCTACCCTTGAAACTAACTTAGTTATTCTGTACATATGTTTGCTTCTGTGCTCCACTATACACTAATGTGTATTCTATGTATCCCCAGCCCCTCTCTCCCTATGTGGAACCTGCTTGCCAAGTGTTTCCGAATATGGTTGTTGTGATGACTCAAATGGTCATCACTTATTTTAGAAACAAATTCAGTGTTCCGAGGCCTAAAAACCTCCTCTTTACCTCACCTCGACTTGCATGCATGGTCCGTACCTATATCCGGAAAGCTTTCTATGTGAAAATATGAGAAATAGAATTTTCTAGAGTTAAAATTTGATTATGGTTGACTTTGGTCAACATTTTTAGCAAACGGACCCGGATCCGTGTTCCGACGATCCCGGGAGGTCCGCAGTAAAACATGGGACTTGGGCGTATGCCCAGAAATGAATTTCGAGGTCCCAAGCCTTAGAAATCAATTTTTGAAAGAAATTGTTTTGCTGAATTATCTAAGAAATGAAGAAAAGAATTAATGTTTGAAACCATTGGTATCGGGCCCATATATTAGTTCCGGAGCCCGGTACAAACATGTTATAGTATTTAAATGATAAGTGTGAAATTTGGTGAAATATGGAGTTTATTTGACGTGAGTTGGACTTCCGATTGAAGAGTTATGAACTTTGAGTGTTCTTGATGAAAATGTTGAGTTTTGAGGTTTAATTCATGGTTTTACATGTTATTTTGATGATGTGATCGCACGAGTAGGTCCATATGATGTTTTTGAGTTAGTATGCACGTTTGATTTGAAGTCTCGAGGGCTCGGGAGAGTTTCGGGTAGGTTCCGGGATGTTTTAGGCTTAAAACATAGCTGTTGCAGGTCCAAAGATGTTGCAGATCTCTGAACCCGCCAGTGCTGACCGCATTGATTTTGTGCTGACCGCGGAGGGGCCTTTGCAGCCGCACTCCTTTTTGTGCGGTCCGCGGTGAGGAAGAATTTTACTAGTCTGAATTCAGAAGCCTATATCTTTTGATCTACAAGGAGTGTTGAGATGATTCAAAAACGAAAGGTATAGCCCTTCGAGTCTAGTCTCCAGAAAGGAAAAGAAATCACAATTTGGACATCTGTAGAGAAAGTTATGGCCAAAATACTAAAGCATGTCCTTGCAGTCAACATCGTGAGCACCGCGGCCGCACTCGATTTTGTGCGGTCCGTACATAGGGTCTGAGATGGGTATATTTAGATGAGATTTTCAGTTATTTTTCATTCTTTTCAAAACCCCAAAAACATAAGAGGCGATTTTTCAAACAACCTTTCTTCTCCAAAACATTAGTAAGTGATTTCTAACTCATTTTCCTTACTCCTTAACTTCTTTTTACAAGATTTCATCCTAGAATCTAGGGTTTTCATGGTGGAATTTGGAATTTTGGGTAAAACCTAAGAATATTGAAATTTGGGCCAATTATATATCTGGGCTCGGGGTAAATGGGTAATCGGGTTTTGGTCCGAATTTCGGGTTTGGACCAAGCGGGCCCGGGGTCGAATTTTGACTTTTTGGGAAAAACTTTAGAAAACTTATTTCCATGCATTAGAATTGTTTCATTTAGCATTTATTGATATAACTAAGTAACTTGTGGCTAGGTACGAGCGAGTTGGTGGTGGAATCAAGAGGTAAAGCGAAAGTTGAGGCTTGAATTGTGTTCGTGGCATCGAGGTAAGTGTTTGGTCTAACCTTAGCTTGAGGGATTAGGAGTTGTGTCTTAATTGCTATGTGTTAACTGTGGAGTACGACGTATAGGCATGGTGACGAGTATCTATACGCTGGTGTCAAGCATGCCCGTGAGTCTTGTATTGTAATTGTTGTGACTCTGTTGTGGTTTATTCGTTCTTCATATGAGGATTATCATTATTGTTCCCTTGCCGGGATGTTGGTGTTATATTACTGTTCCCTTGCCGGGATGTTGTTGTTATATTATTGTTTCCTTGCGAAGACTCTTTACGATTGGTGTTGAAATATGAAATGGGAGCGGGTTGCACGCCTGCAACGGTTATATATATGAAATGGGAGCGGGTTGCACGCCTGCAACGGTAATATACATGTAATAGGAGCGGGTTGCACGCCTGCAATGGTACAATATGAAATGGGAGCAGGTTGCACGCCTGCAACGGTATTATATGAAGTGGGATCGGGTTGCACGCCTGTAACGGTATTACATATGTACTTGTTTCTTATTTCCTTATTTTCTGCTGGTATTTGATTTAAGGCGTTCCTTACATTTTCTACCGTTATTCTGTTGTTACCTGTTACTCCCCGCAACATGTTTCCCCCGCCCAACTTTGGTTGTAATTATCTGCTTCATTTTTCGTTGTATATGATTTAACTACACAGGTTTATTTGGCTGTCTGGTCCTAGTCTCGTCATTACTTCGCCGAGGTTAGGTTACGCACTTACCAGCACATGGGGTTGGTTGTGCTGATACTACACTTTGCACTCTTTTGTGCAGATCCCAGTGCTGTAGATTTCAGACCGCAGTGAGATTGCTGCGTCTTGATTATCAGGCGACCCGAGGTAGTCCTGCAGGCATCCGCAGGCCTTGGCGTCTCCTTTCATCCATTATTCTTGTTTCATTCATGTATTTCTAGAGACAATACTGTATTATTTCTTTCATACCTTTATTTGTAGTCTTCCTAGACAGTCTGTGAAGTTCTGACACCAGTCTTGGGTAGATTTGTTATGGATTGGTAACAGCAGTTTTATTAAAACTTTGCAATTCAGTCTTCCGCTTGTTAAATTCTGTTGTTATTTAATTGTGGTTCTTAATTGCTAACAGACTAAAAATGGAAACCAGGTAAATAGTTTAATAGGTTGGCTTGCCTAGCTTTCACTAGTAGGCGCCATCACGACTCCCGATGGCGGGAAATCCGGGTCGTGACAAGTTGGTATCAGAGCTCTAGGTTTCATAGGTCTCACAACTCACAGACAAGCTTAGTAGAGTCTGAGGGATCGGTACGGAGACGTCTGTATTTATCCCCCAGAGGCTACGGAGTTAGGAAAAACTTCACATCTATTCTTTCCTATCGTGCGGTTTGGTTTCCCAATGCTAATTGAATTTCTACTCCGTTCTTTCGCAGATGCCGAGAACACATGCTTCCTCATCTGCTGATCAGCAGCCCGAGCCCCGAGCAGCTCCCACAAGGGGCAGAGGGCAAGACCGAGGCCGTGCTAGAGGCCGAGGTAGGGGCAGAGCTCAACCTAGAGCAGCAGCACCATCGGCGGAGCCTCAGGATGACTTTGATGATGAGGTTCCGCCCCAGAAAGTTCCGGTGGGCCCATCTCAGGTCCCATAGGGGTTTATTGCTACCCCAGTACTCCAGGATGCTCTGGTCCGTCTAGTGGGCCTTATGGATAGCGTCACCCGGGCAGGCTTGTTTCCTGTATCACCAGCCGTCTCTTAAGCTGGAGGAGGAGTCCAGAGTCCTGCCACTCGTACTCCATAGCAGGTGGCTCCCCAATTTCAGACTCCAGCCGCTCAGCCAGTTGGAGCAGTTCAGCCGGGTGTGGTAGCTTCGACCGGTGATGGAGCAGCTATGTCTGCCGATGCTTTGTGGAGGTTGGACGGGTTCACCAAACTCTTCGCTACTACCTTCAGCGGTGCATCTTTTGAGGATCCCCAGGATTATCTGGACAGCTGTCATGAGGTTCTCAGGAACATGGGGATAGTGGAGACCAATGGGGTCGACTTGAATGTGTATAGATTACCGGCAATTGAACAAGGTCACAATCAAGAATAAGTATCCACTGCCGAGGATTAATGATTTGTTCGACCAGCTTCAGGGTGCCCAAGTGTTTTCTAAGATCGATTTGAGATATGGCTACCATCAGTTGAGGATTAGGGCATCCGATGTCCCTAAGACAGCTTTCCGCACTCGATATGGGCATTATGAGTTCTTGGTGATGTCATTCGGATTGATAATTGCCCTAGCAGCTTTCATGGATTTGATGAACCGAATGTTTAGGCCTTACTTGGATTCGTTCGTGATAGTCTTCATTGACGATATTTTGATTTATTCCCGCAGCCGGGATGAGCATGAGTAGCATCTGAGAGTGGTTCTTCAGACTTTGAGAGATAGTCAGTTATATGCTAAGTTTTCGAAGTGTGAGTTCTGGTTGAGTTCGGTTGCTTTCTTGGGTCATGTTGTTTCAGCAGAGGGTATTCAGGTGGACCCAAAGAAGATAGAGGCAGTCAAGAACTGGCCTCGACCCAAATCAGCTACGGAGATCCGGAGTTTTTTGGAATTGGCAGGCTATTATCGTCGGTTTGTGGAGGGGTTTTCATCTATCACAGCCCCGATGACCAGGTTGACCCAGAAAGGTGCTCAGTTCAGGTGGTCGGACGAGTGTGAGGCGTGCTTTCAGAAGCTCATGATAGCTTTGACTACGGCGCCAGTGTTGGTTTTGCCCACAGGTTCAGGGCCATATACAGTCTATTGTGATGCTTCTCGTATTGGACTTGGTGCGATATTGATGCAGGATGGCAAGGTCATTGCGTATGCTTCGCCTCAGTTGAAGATTCATGAGAAGAACTATCCAGTCCATGATTTGGAGTTAGCAGCCATTGTTCACACGCTGAAGATTTGGAGGCATTATCTGTATAGAGTGGCATGTGAGGTGTTCACGGATCACAATAGTTTGCAATACTTGTTCAAGAAGAAGGAGCTATATTTGAGGCAGAGAAGGTGGGTGGAGCTGTTAAAAGACAATGATATCACCATCTTATAACATCCCGGAAAGGCCAATGTGGTGGCCGATGCTTTGAGTAGGAAGTCAACCAGTATGGGCAGTCTTGTGTATATTTCGGTCGGTGAGAGACCGCTTGCTTTGGATGTTCAGGCTTTGGCCAATCAGTTCGTGAGGTTGGATGTTTCTGAGCCCAACCGTGTATTAGCTTGCACAGTTGCTCGATCTTCTTTATTGGAGCGTATCCGGGATCGGCAGTATGATGATCCTCATTTGAGTGTCCTTAGAGACACGGTGCAGCACAGAGGTGCCAAGCAGGTTACATTAGGAGATGATAGAGTTTTGAGCTGTAGGGTCGTGTTTGTGTGCCTAATGTGGATGCGCTCCGGGAGTTGATTTTAGAAGAGGCCCATAGTTCCCGGTACTCTATTCATCCGGGCGCCGCCAAGATGTATCAGGATTTGTGGCAGCATTATTGGTGGAGGAGAATGAAGAAGGACATTGTTGCATATGTGGCTCGGTGTTTGAATTGTCAGCAGGTTAAGTACGAGCATCAGAGACCTGGTGGTCAGTTCCAGAAGATTGAGATTCCTGAGTGGAAGTGGTAGCGTATCACTATGGACTTCGTTGTTGGGCTCCCACGGACTCAGAAGAAGTTCGATGCAGTGTGGGTTATTGTTGATAGGCTGACCAAGTCAGCGCATTTCGTTCCTGTGGAAGTCTCCTATTCTTCTAAGAGGTTAGCTGAGATTTATATCCGGGAGATTGTTCGCCTTCATGGTGTGCCTGTGTCTATCATTTCAGACCGACGTACGCAGTTTACCTCGCATTTCTGGAGGGCAGTTCAGCGTGAGTTGGGCACACGGGTTGAGTTGAGCATAGCGTTTCATCCTCAGACGGACGGGCAGTCCGAGCGGGTTATTCAGAATTTGGAGGATATGCTCCAAGCTTGTGTTATTGACTTCGGAGGCTCGTGGGATCAGTTTCTGCCTTTAGCGGAGTTTGCCTACAACAACAGCTACCAGTCGAGTATTCAGATGTCTCATTATGAGGCTTTATATGGTAGGCGGTGTCGGTTTCCGGTTGGATGGTTTGAGCTGGGAGAGGCTCGATTGTTGGGTACGGATCTAGTGCAGGATGCCTTGGACAAGGTCATGATCATTCAGGATAGGCTTCGTACAGCTCAGTCCAGGAAAAAGAGTTATGCCGACCGTACGGTTCGTGATTTGGCATTCATGGTCGGTGAGCGGGTGTTGCTTCGGGTGTCGCCTATGAAGGGCATGATACGATTTGGGAGGAGGGGCAAGCTTAGCCCTAGGTTGATTAGCCCGTTTGAGATTCTTGATTGAGTGGGGGAGGTGGCTTACAGACTTGCGTTGCCGCCGAGCAGTCGTGCATCCATTGTTTCATGTGTCCATGCTTATCACGGCGATCCATCCTACGTGTTAGACTTTAGCACTGTCTAGTTGGATAAGGACTTGTCATATGAGGAGGAGCCGGTATCTATTCTAGACCGGCAGGTTCGTCAGTGGAGATCGAACAGTTTCCCTTCTGTTCGTGTTCAGTGGAGAGGTCAGCCTGCTGAGGCTTCGACCTGGAAGTCCGAGTCCGATATGCGGAGCAGTTATCCCCATCTTTTTCCTGACTCAGGTACTTCCTTCTTATGTCCGTTCGAGGACGAACGGTTGTTTTAGAGGTGGATGATGTGATGACCCAAAAGGTTATCACTTGTCTTAATAACAAATTCAGTGTTGTGAGGCCTAAAAACCTCCTCTTTACCTCACCTCGACTTGCGTGCGTTGTTCGGACATATATCCGGGAAGCCTTCTATGTGAAAATATGAGAAATAGAAATTTCTAGAGTTAAAAATTGATTATGGTTGACTTTGGTCAACATTTTTAGCAAATGGACCCGGATCCGTGTTCCGACAATCCCGGGAGGTCCGCAGTAAAATATGGGACTTGGGCGTATACCCAGAAATGAATTCCGAGGTCCCAAGCCTTAGAAATCAATTTTTGAAAGAAATTGTTTTGCTGAATTATCTAAGAAATGAAGAAAAGAATTAATGTTTGAAACCATTGGTATCGGGCCCTTATTTTTGTTTCGGAGCCCGGTACAAACTTGTTATAGTATATAAATTATAACTGTGAAATTTGGTGAAAAATGGAGTTTATTTGACATGAGTTAGACTTCCGGTTGAAGAGTTATGAACTTTGAGTGTTCTTGCTGAAAATGTTGAGTTTTGAGGTTTAATTCATGGTTTTACATGTTATTTTGATGATGTGATCGCACGAGTAGGTCCATATGATGGTTTTGAGTTAGTATGCACATTTGATTTTAAGTCCCGAGGGCTCGGGAGAGTTTCGGGTAGGTTCCGGGATGTTTTAGGCTTAAAACATAACTGTTGCAGGTCCACAGATGTTACAGATCTCTGAACCCGCCAGTGCGGAGGGGCCTTTGCGGCCGCACACCTTTTTGTGCGGTCCGCGGTGAGGAAGAATTTCACTGGTCTGACTACGGAAGCCTATATCATTGATCTACAAGGAATTTTGAGATGATTCAAAAACGAATGTTGTAGCCCTTCGTGTCTAGTCTCCAGAAAGATAAGGAAATCACAATTTGGACATCGGTAGAGAAAGTTATGGACAAAATACTAAAGCATGTCCCTGCAGTCAACATTGTGAGCTCCGCGGCCGTACTCGATTTTGTGCGGTCCGTACAGAGGGTCTGAGATGGGTATATTTAGACGAGATTTTCAGTTATTTTTCGTTTTTTCGAAACCCCAAAAACATAAGAGGGGATTTTTCAAACATCCTTTCTTCTCCAAAACGTTAGTAAGTGATTTCTAACTCATTTTCTTTACTCCTTAACTTCTTTTTACAAGATTTCACTCAAGAATCTAGGGTTTTCATGGTGGAATTGGGAATTTTGGGTAAAACGTAAGAATATTGAAATTTGGGGATTTAGACCTCAAATTGAGGTCGGATTCCAAAACCAATTATATATCCGGGCTAGGGGGTGAATGGGCAATCGGGTGGTCCGAATTTCGGGTTTTGACCAAGCTGGCCCGGGGTCGAATTTTGACTTTTTGGGAAAAATTTCAGAACACTTATTTCCATGCATTAGAATTGTTTCATTTAGCATTTATTGATATATTTAAGTAACGTGTGGCTAGATACGAGCGAGTTGGTGGTGGAATCAAGAGGTAAAGCGATAGTTGAGGCTTTAATTGTGTTCGTGGCATCGAGGTAAGTGTTTGGTCTAACCTTGGCTTGAGGGATTAGGAGTTGTGTCTTAATTGCTATGTGTTAACTATGGAGTACGATGTATAGGCATGGTGACGAGTATCTATACGCTGGTGTCAAGCATGCCCGTGAGTCTTGTATTATAATTGTTATGACTCTGTTGTGGTTTATTTGTGCTTCATATGAGGAATATCATTATTGTTCCCTTGCCGGGATGTTGGTGTTATATTACTGTTCCCTTGCCGGGGTGTTGATGTTATATTACTGTTTCCTTGCCGGGATGTTGTTGTTATAATATTGTTCCCTTGCCGGGATGTTGTTGTTATATTATTGTTTCCTTGCTGAGACTCCTTTACGATTGGTGTTGAAATATGAAATGGGAGCGGGTTGCACGCCTGCAACGGTTATATATATGAAATGGGAGCGGGTTGCACGCCTGCAACGGTAATATATATGAAATGGGAGCGGCGTGCACGCCTGCAACGGTACAATATGAAATGGGAGCGGGTTGCACGCCTGCAATGGTATTATATGAAATGGGATCGGGTTGCACGCCTGCAACGGTATTACATGTGTACTTGTTTCTTATTTCCTTATTTTCTGCTGGTATTTGATTTAAGGCATTCCTTACATTTTCTACCGTTATTCCGTTGTTACCTGTTACTCCCCGCAGCATGTTTCCCTCGCCCAATTTTAGTTGTAATTATCTTCTTCATTTTCCGCTGTACATGATTTAACTGCACAGGTTTATTTTGCAGTCTGGTCCTAGTCTCGTCACTACTTCGCCGAGGTTAGGCTAGGCACCTACCAGCACATGGGGTCGGTTGTGCTGATACTACACTCTGCACTCTTTTGTGCAGATCCCAGTGCTGTAGATTTCGGACCACAGCGAGATTGCTGCCTCTTGATCATCAGGCGCCCGAGGTAGTCCTGCAGGCGTCCGCAGGCCTTGACGTCTCCTTCCATCTCTTTTTCCTGTTTCTTTCATGTATTTCCAGAGACAGTACTGTATTATTTCTTTAAGACCTTTATTTGTAGTACTCCTAGACAGTTTGTGAAGTTGTGGCACCAGTCTTGGGTAGATTTGTTATGGATTGGTAACAATAGTTTTATTAAAACTTTGCAATTCAGTCTTCCGCTTATTAAATTCTGTTGTATTTTAATTGTGGTTCTTACTTGTTAACGAATTAAAAATCGAAACAAGGTAAATAGTTTAATAGGTTGGCTTGCCTAGCTTTCACTAGTAGGCGCCATCACGACTCCCGAGGGTGGGAAATCCGGGTCGTGACAGTTGTTCTGTGATTTGTGTTTCGATTTCAAAGTGTTTTAATACTTTTCTCAAGATGTTTTACTACCAAACTTGTACTGGCTTTCAGAAAATCTTTTCACCCCCTAAGAGTCCTCTCTATACTGTTTACCAAAACCTTTTCAAAATTATGCACTCTCACTTATTCTTAGATTATTAAGTCCTGCCCCTTTGGTATGTGTACTACTTAGAGATCCTTGAGATCTCTCTGAACTCTGGCATATCAAGGCTGGGTCTTCCACACTACATATAATCAGTCCTTATTTGAGAAAGTCTAGGTGTGAGCACTCCTCGGGATCCTTGAGGTCCTTAGGGAACTCTAACACACATGGACATGAAATTGGCAACGAAATCTTGGGCATTTGAGATTACTGAAGGCCTGGTACGCCAGGAATTGCTTTGGGCCTACTTCAGGCTCCCTATAGCTTAATTTATGATTTATTTATGTACTTTCTTCCATAATTGGGCTGTAAAAATTAATTGTAAATAGATATTGGGGTGACTAGTGAAATGGGAGGGTAGCTGTATGTTATTGTGGGTAAAACGGGGTAGAAAACATGCTATAGGCTTTATGTTCTGTAAATCTGTATTAGAATCCATGTTCTAGGACAGTTTGTTCATTTGCATTTAAACCATGATGATCTTGTGCATTAGATAACCTGATTTTAGGACCTTCACGTTTATGGCTTCAACATACTACATACAACTATTCCATGCTTTAATTTGCACGAGTCTTGTCACTTAGAGATCCTGCTCCTAGGCTAACAACCCTATCTTAATAAAGCTGGCATTTCTGTATGCATTAGATACCATGTCTTTTAGGAACCCTATTTGCATTTCGTTTGACATGGTTTTTTCGATTGAAATAAGTAACTAGCTATGAAAAGGTCTAAACAGACCCACACATAGGCATCATGTCTCTAAATATAAGTTGATATAAAATACCTGTTATAACCTGTATCACCTAGATCAGCATGCTCATAGGTTAAACGATTTCAACTATTCACACAGTTGCTGTAATTGTGATTGCATACAGTCCCACGCCTAGGAAAGCCTTAGGTAACCATTATGCCTCTGATTAATATCATGAAATAAACTTTACTAACTTACGTATTTTTGAGACCCATGAACAGATGATAGTATCACGACCCCAGTTCGCCCTCCGTGAACATGTCGTGATGGCACCTAGTCCCCTACGACTAGGTAAGCCTAACAATGCGGGAAAACAACATAACTTGCGGAATAATTAATTAAAACTGAACAACTAAACGGAACTGTATATAAATGCCGCCCGGCATATACAACTCCACAATGCGGAAGTCTACAATATCACCCCAAAACCCGGAAACTCACGGGAAACACAGGCTAATAGAAGATTAATACACTGCTCTAACTCCAGAATGTCTAAACAACTGAAAGAAAGGAAAGACTATCTACTAAAGCTGGAATAAGATAGAGACTCCTGGTCTGCGGACGCGGCAGAAGTACCTCGAAGTCTCAGCTAGATCTCTCCGCCTCGAGAGTGATATGCCTGGGTGGAGGTACCTGGATCTGCACATGAAAAATATGCGCAGAAAGGGTATGAGTACACCACAGCGGTACTCAGTAAGTGCCAAGCCTAACCTCTATCGGGTAGTGACGAGGAAGGTCAGGGCCCTACTGAGATAAATAAATAATAAACGGCAGGATAAAGAAACAGTATAATGATAGTCTATAACAAGAATCTAAACTGGATAATAAGGATACAGTAACAGAAAAACAGGAATAAGGCAATCACAAGGAGATACCGCTAACAACAAGGATGATAACCGGGGATCTCTTGGTATCCTCAATAGTATGCCAGGGATCTCTTGGTATCCCGAGGATCTCTTGGTATCCTCAATATATATAAATGTGCCGGGGATCTCTTGGTATCCTCAATAATATGCCAGGGATCTCTTGGTATCCCGAGGATCTCTTGGTATCCTCAATATATATAAATGTGCCAGGGATCTCTTGGTATCCCGTACCTCAGTCCAGATCGTAAACACGTGCAGGGGATCTCCCGGGATGCCGTCCCGTAGTCCCAAATTTAAATATACAATAACAGCTCAAGAGTATGAGAATAAATGCTCAACTCATAACAAGTAACAGTAAATTCTAGCCCTACATACTTCCTGAAATACAAACAAAGCAAATTTAAGCAAGTAGGCAGGTAAGTCGACTAAACATGCTTCTCTAATCTAACAGAGGCTATAATTGCAAGTAAAATGAAGCAAATAAGAAAGAAAATCAATCTAAATATTTAAAGTAAAGCCGGATTTTCAGCAATTAGCACAAGTACGCGCTCGTCACCTCACTACAAGGCATTCAATTACCAAATATCATATCCTAAGGGGAAAGGTCCCCCGCACAAGGTTAGACAAGTCATTTACCTCGAACCGGCTCCAAAATGAACTCGAAATCACACTTTTGCCACGAGTATCCAACTCCAAATGGCCCAAAATCTATTCAATTTAATTACATATCGTAAATAACATCTCAAGCAACTGATTGTACTATTTAATTCAAAGCTAAGACGCGAAATTAGTAAAATGACCAAATTGCCCCTCAGAACAACATCTCGGAATCGGATAATTTTCACATTTTAAGAACCCTTGTACTCTCACGAGTCTAACCATATAAAAATATCCCAAATCGGAGGTCAAACACCCACTCAAAAATCAATAGTTTTGTCTATGAAGTTTTTACCCATTTTTCATTCAAAAATCCGAAATTAAGGAGGAATTAATGATTAGATTAGTGGGTTTTAAGCATCAGGGAGTAGAGAATCGTTACCCAGTAGTTGCCCTCGAAAAACAATCGAAATTTCTCCCAAATCTGAGCTCCCAAGCTTGTGTTTTGATAAAAATGGCTAACCCTCGGTTTTGAATTGTTTATAACTGTCTAGGTAATTAGTGAATCGCGATCGCGAAGAGTCAAATAAAGGCTCCAAAAAAAGGCATACGCGAACGCGAGAAGGAGCACGCGATCGGGGAAGAGGAGGAGCTGGCATTACGCGATCGCGTCTGAAGTCACGCGAACGCGAAGAAGGAATGGGCCAGTTCTGTGCGATCACGAACCAATTCATGCGATCGCGATTAAGGAATGGGACCCCCCTCCGAAATTACTCTACGCGATCTCGTGAAGGGGTACGCGATCGCGAAGAAGAAAACAGGTCTGCAACAGCTGAAGAAATTCTGCAATTTTTCACAACTCCAAAATGCTCCGTGGAGCACCCAAAACACACTCGAGGCCCCCGGGACCTGAACCAAACCTATGGACATATCCCATAACATCATTCCAACTCGTACCAACCCTTAAACCACCTAAAAATACGTCGGGAACTTGAATTAATCAAGGATTTTAGCCTAAGAACTTCAAACTTCATCAAAATACACTTTCGATCAAAAACCTAACCAAAACACGTCCGAATAACCTGAAATTTTGCACACACATCCCAAATGACATGACGGAACTACTGCAACTTCCGGAATTCCATTCCAACCCTCGGATCAAAATCTCACTATCGGACCGGAAACTTCAAAAATTCAAACTTCGGCATTTCAAGCCTAAATTAGCTACGGACCTCCAAAACACATTCCGAACACGCTCCTAACCTCGAAATCACCTAACGGAGCTAACGGAACCATCAGATTTCCATTCCGAGGTCGTCTTCACACTGTTCTGACTATGGACCATTTTCCAACACATAAGCTCTTCTTTATGGACTACGTGTCCCAAAACTCTCCGAAACTCAAAATCGAACGTCCCAGCAAATCAAAATAGGAGAAATGAACTTGGGGAAAGCAGTTAATAGGGATCGGGGCGTAAATTCTTAAGACGACCGGCCAGGTTGTCACATCCTCCTACACTTAAACATTCGTTCGTCCTCGAACGAGCATAAAGACATACCTGAAGTGATGAAAAGGTGAGGGTAACTGCTACGCATATCCTGCTCGGTCTCCCAGGTTGCCTCCTCGGCCGACTGACCCCGCCACTGAACCTTTACTGAAGCAATGTTCTTTGATCTCGACTTTCTGACCTGTCTGTCCAATATAGCCACTGGCTCCTCAACATAAGATAGATCCTTGTCCAACTGGACTGAACTGAAATCCAACACGTGCGACGGGTCACCGTGGTACCTCTGGAGCATCGAAACATGAAATACCGAATGAACTCCCGCCAAGCTGGGAGGTAAGGCAAGCTCATAATCAACCTCCCCAACACGTCTCAATATCTCAAAAGGGCCAATAAATCTCGGACTCAACTTCCCTTTCTTCCCAAATCTCATAATGCTCTCCATAGGCGAAACCCGAAGCAGAACCCGCTCTCCGACCATATATGAAACATCACGAACCTTCCTGTCCGCGTAACTCTTCTGTCTGGACTGGGCTGTACGGAGTCTATCCTGAATCACCTTGACCTTCTCCAATGCATCCTGAACCAACTCTATGCCCAATAGCCTGGCCTCACCCAGCTCAAACCAACCCACCGGAGACCTGCATCTCCTACCATATAAAGCCTCACACGGCGCCATCTGAATGCTGGACTGATAATTGTTGTTGTAAGCAAACTCCGCCAATGGCAAGAACGGATCCCAAGACCCACCAAACTCAATCACATACGCACGGAGCATATCCTCAAGAATCTGAATAGTGCGCTTGGACTGTCCGTCCGTCTGGGGGTGAAATGCTGTGCTCAACTATACCCGAGTACCCAACTCCTGCTGAACGGCCCTCCAAAACCGTGATGTAAACTGAGTACCTCTGTCTGAAATGATAGAAACTGGAATATCGTGCAGACGAATGATCTCCCAGATATATATCTTCGCCAACCGCTCCGATGAATAAGTAGTACACAGGGATAAAATGAGCGGACTTGGTCAGCCGATCCAAAATCATCCAAATGGCATCGAACTTCTTCGCAGTCCGAGGGAGACCAACTACTAAATCCATGGTGATCCTCTCCCATTTCCACTCCGGAATCTCTATCTGCTGAAGCAACCCACCCGGTCTCTGGTGCTCATACTTCACCTGCTGACAGTTGAGGCATCTAGCTACATATCCAACTATATCCTTCTTCATCCGCCTCCACCAATAGTGCTGCTTCAGATCCTGATACATCTTCGCGGCACCCGGATGGATGGAATACCGCGAACTATGGGCCTCTGCTAAAATCAACTCCCGAAGCCCATCAACAATGGGCACACAAATCCGACCCTGCATCCTCAATACCCCGTCATCTCCAATGGTCACATCTCTGGCATCGCCATACTGAACCGTGTCCCTAAGTACAAGTAAGTGAGGGTCATCATACTGCTGCTCTTTGATATGATCGAATAAGGAAGACCGAGAAACCACACAAGCTAGGACCCGACTGGGCTCCGAAAGATCCAATCTCACAAACTTGCTGGCTAAGGCCTGAACATCCATCGCCATAGGCCTCTCTGAAGCTGGTAAATATGCCAAACTCCCCAAACTCTTCGCCCGGCGACTCAAGGCATCCGCCACCACGTTGGCCTTGCCCCGGGTGATACAAAATAGTAATATCATAATCCTTCAGCAACTCTAACCACCTCCTCTGGCGCAAATTTAGATCCTTTTGCTTGAACTAGTGCTGCAAACTCCGATGGTCAGTATAAATCTCACAAGGCACACCGTACAAATAATGACGCCAGATCTTCAAGGTATGAACAACAGCAGCTAACTCAAGGTCGTGGACAGGGTAATTCTTCTCATGTATCTTCAACTGTCTGGACGCGCAAGAAATCACCCTACTGTCCTGCATCAACACCGCTCCAAGGCCAACCCGTGAGGCATCACAATAAACTGTATAAGACCCTGAACCAGTAGGCAATATCAAAATTAGGGCTGTAGTCAAAGCTGTCTTGAGCTTCTGAAAGCTCGCCTCACACTCCTCTGTCCACTGAAATGGGGCACCCTTCTGGATCAATCTAGTCATAGGGGTCGATGAAAATCCCTCCACAAAACGACGGTAGTAACCCGCCAAGCCAAGGAAACTGCGAATCTCTGTAGTTGAGGACGGCCTAGGCCAACTCTGCACGACCTCCACCTTCTTCGAATCCACCCGAATGCCCTCACTCGATACCACGTGGCCTAAGAATGCCACAGAATCCAACCAAAACTCACATTTTAAGAACTTTGCATATAACTTCTTCTCTCTCAAGGTCTGAAGCACGGTCCTTAGGTGCTGCTCATGACCTTCCCGACTCCGGGAGTATACAAGAATATCATCTATGAAAACAATGACGAAATCCAGATATGGCCTGAACACACTGTGCATCAAATGCATAAATGTTGTTGGGGCATTGGTCAGCCCAAATGACATAACAAGGAACTAGTAATGACCATACCGAGTCCTGAAGGCAGTCTTCGGGATGTCTGGCTCCCTAATCTTCAACTGATGATAACCAGAGTGCAAGTCAATCTTAGAAAATACCTGTGCACCCAGAAGCTAGTCAAGTAGATCATCAATACGAGGCAAAGGGTAACGGTTCTTCACTGTAACCTTATTCAACTGGCAATAATCGATACACATACGCATAGAACCATCCTTTTTCTTCACAAACAAGACAGGAGCACCCCCACGGTGAAACAATGGGTCGAATAAAACCCTTATCAAGCAATTTCTGTAACTGATCCTTCAACTCCTTCAACTCAGGAGGAGCCATACCGTACGGAGGAATGGAAATGGGCTGAGTGCCCGGCAAAAAATCAATGCCAAAATCAATATCTCTATCGGGCGGCATGCCCGAAAGATTAGCTGGAAACACATCGGGATAATCCCGTACCATTGGGACCGAATCAACAGAAGGGGTATCACACTGACATCTCTCACATAAGCTAAATAAAAGTCACACCCCTTCTTGACCATACGCTGAGCTTTAAGGAAAGAGATAACTCTACTGGGAGTGTGATCTAAGGTACCACTCCACTCAACACACGGAATACCTGGCATAGCCAGCGTCACGATCTTGGCGTGACAATCACGAATAGCATAATGGGGCGACAACCAGTCCATGCCCAAGATAATATCAAAATCAATCATGTTAAGTAACAATAAATCTGCTCTGGTCTCAAAACCACGAATAGTAACCAAATACGACCGATAAACGCGGTCCACAACAAGAGTATCTCCCACAAGAGTAGAAACATAAACAGGAGAACTCAAAGAATCTCGGGCTACACCCAAATGCGGAGAAAAATAAGAAGACACCTAAGAATAAGTGGAGCCTGGATCGAATAGGACCGATGCATCTCTGTGACAAACCAGTATAATACCTGTGATGACAGAATCGGAGGCAACAACCTC
Organism: Nicotiana attenuata; assembly: GCF_001879085.1. Classification (NCBI taxonomy): domain Eukaryota; kingdom Viridiplantae; phylum Streptophyta; class Magnoliopsida; order Solanales; family Solanaceae; genus Nicotiana; species Nicotiana attenuata. The sequence continues at coordinate 366,661 of NW_017670380.1, read as the reverse complement.
AGTACGAGAAAGAATGGCATAATATTGGGCCTGGCCTCCCCCTCAAGGGCCACCTATACCTCCCCGACCTCCGCCCCTAGGTGGCTGGGCAGATAGGGTAGCAGCTGGATCTGTGATCATGGCCTGAGAACTTTGCTGAGCGCGCTGTGGCTGAGAAGTCTGTGGAGGTGCACTTCTCCCAAGTCTAGGGCAATCCCTCACCACATGGCGTGCGTCACCACACTTGAAACAAGCTCTGGGAGGACGTGGTGGCTGTGACTGGCTGGGGCCAGGTCTGCTGGACTGACCTCTGAAAGCACCCCGCGCAGGAGGCACGCTAGAAACTGGAGGTGCATAGTAAGGCTCCTGAGGTCTAGGAGGAGCTGGAGCACTGCTGGCTGATGGAAGAGCCGAATGAATGAGGCGACCCATATAACCCCTACCATGACGACCTGCTGCTGGGTTACGGGCACCAGAGTAGTGGCCCGTCTCTCGAGACCTCTAGGCCTCTCTCTCCTCTCGCTCTCTAGGGAGCATACCCTCGATCCTCCAAGCAATGCTCACAACCTGCTGATAAGGAATGTCCATGTCCAACACTCGAGCCATGCTAGATCTGATGGGTGGAATAAGACCCTCAATGAACCGGTGAACTCTCTCGCGGACAGTAGCAACCAAGGCTGGTGCATGCCTAGCCAATCTGGTATGACGGATAGCATACTCCGAAACGGTCACAGCACCCGGGTGCAAATGCTCAAACTCTGCGCGCCATGCGTCCCTGAGACTCTGAGGAACAAACTCTCTCATGAACATATCCGAGAACTAGGTCCAAGTCAGTGAAGCAGCCGCGACTGGACTGTCTATCTCATAAGTGCGCCACCAATCATAGGCGGCTCCCTGAAGCTGAAATGCAGCAAAGGAAACCCCGCTGGATCCGGCTATGCCCATAGTGCGAAGAATACGATGGCACTCCTCTAGAAATCCCAAGGCATCATCTGTCGCTAATCCACTGAAAACTGGAGGATCATGCTTCTTGAATCTCTCAACCCTCCACTGCTCATCGTCAGAAGCAGCTGCCCCATCCTCGGGCTGAACTGGTATTGCAGGCTGTACAGGAATGATCTCTGGGACCTGCTCAACATGCACTCGCTACTCAGAAGTGCGGGCTGCGGGAGTCTGGGCTCCTCCCCCGGCCTGGGATGTGGCTGCAGCAAGGGGAAGCAACCCTGCCTGAGCCAAGGTGGTGTACATAGACATGAACTGGGCTAACGTCTCTTGAAGGGCTGGAGTAGTAGTGGCAGTAGGCGTGTCGGGTGCCTGAACTCCAGCTGGATCTGCTGGCGGTACCTCGCCGGCAGCTCGCACAGGTGCTCTGGCTGCACCACGTGCGCGTCCATGGCCTCTACCCCGGCCCCGACCTCTGACGGCTGCAGTAGGGGGCGCGGGTGCCTGATCGTACCGAGTAGCACGTGTCCTCACCATCTGTGAGAGAATAGAAAACAGAAGTTTAGAATTGATGTCAAAAATATCGCACGACAAGGAAATCAATGAAGTGAAGATTTTTCCTAAACAGTTACATAGCCTCTCGTAGATAAGTACAGACGTCTCCGTACCGATCAGCGAGACTCTAATAAATCGGCCTGTGTCTCGTGACTCCTATGAACCTAGAGCTCTGATACCAACTTGTCACGACCCCAGTTCGCCGTCCGTGAACATGTCGTGATGGCACCTAGTCCCCTACGACTAGGTAAGCCTAACAATGCGGAAAAAGAACATAACTTGCGGAATAATTAATTCAAACTGAACAATTAAACGAAACTGTATATAAATGCCGCCCGGCATATACAACTCCATAATGCAGAAGTCTACAATATCACCCCAAAACCCGGAAACTCACGGGAAACACAGGCTAATAGAAGAGTAATACACTGCTCTAACTCCAGAATGTCTAAACAACTGAATGAAAGGAAAGACTATCTACTAATGCTGGAATAAGATAGAGACTCCTGGTCTGCGAACGCGGCAGAAGTACCTCGAAGTCTCAGCTAGATCTCTCCGCCTCGAAAGTGATACGCCTGGGTGGAGGTACATGGATCTGCATATGAAAAGCATGCGCAGCAAGGGCATGAGTACACCACAGCGGTACTCAGTAAGTGCCAAGCCTAACCTCGGTCGGGTAATGACGAGGAAGGTTAGGGCCCTACTGAGATAAATAAATAATAAATGACAAGATAAAGAAACAGTATAATGATAGTCTACAGCAAGAATCTAAACAGGATAATAAGGATAAAGTAACAGAAAAATAGGAATAAGGCAATCACAAGGAGATACCGCTCACAACAAGGATGATAACCGGGGATCTCTTGGTATCCTCAATAGTATGCCAGGGATCTCTTGGTATCCCGAGGATCTCTTGGTATCCTCAATATATATAAATGTGCCAGGGATCTCTTCGTCTCCCGAGGATCTCTTGGTATCCTCAATAATATGCCAGGAATATCTTGGTATCCTCAATATATATAAATGTGCCAGGGATCTCTTGGTATCCCGCACCTCAGTCCAGATCGTAAACACGTGCAAGGGATCTCCCGGGATGCCGTCCCGTAGTCCCAAATTTAAATACACAATAACAGCTCAAGAGTATCGGAATAAATGCTCAACTCATAACAAGTAACAGTAAATTCTAGCCCTACATACTTCACGAAATTCAAACAAAGCAAATTTAAGCAAGTAGGCAGGTAAGTCGACTAAACATGCTTCTCTAATCTAACAGAGGCTATAATTGCAAGTAAAATGAAGCAAATAAGAAAGAAACTCAGTCTAAATATTTAAAGTAAAGCCATATTTTCAACAATTAGCTCAAGTACGCGCTCATCACCTCACGTACAAGGCATTCAATTACCAAATATCGTATCCTAAGGGGAAAGGTCCCCCACACAAGGTTAGACAAGCCACTTACCTCGAACCGGCTCCAAAATGAACTCGAAATCACACTTTTGCCACAATTATCCGACTACAGATGGTCCAAATCTGTTCAATTCAATTACATATCATAAATAACATCTCAAGCAACTGATTCTACTGTTTAATTCAAAGCTAAGACACGAAATTAGGTAAAATAACCAAAATGCCCCTCAAGCCAACGTCTCGGAATCAGATAATTTTCACATTTTCAGAACCCTCGTACTCTCTCGAGTCTAACTATATAAAATTCTCCCAAATCGGAGGTCAAACACCCACTCAGAACTCAATAGTTTTATCTATGAAGTTTTCCCCGCGTTTGTTTCTGCTATTGTGAGTTGCTGGGGGGATTTATTTGGAGTTTCGGAGAGTTTTGGGACACTTAGTCTGTAAATGAGAGTGTAAGTTTTAGAATTTGGACCGTAGTCGGAACAGTGTGAAGATGGCCTCGGAATAAAATTGCATTGGTTCCATTAGCTCTGTTGGGTGATTTCATGTTTAGGAGCGTGTTCGGATTGTGTTTTTGAGCTCCGTAGCTCATTTAGGCTTGAAATGGCGAAAGTTGATTTTTTGAAGTTTTCGGTTCGATAATGAGATTTTGATATCGGGGCCGGAACGGAATTCCGAGAGTTGGAGTAGCTCCGTAGTGTTGAATGTGACGTGTGTGCAAAATTTCAGGTCATTCAGACGAGGTTTGATAGACTTTTTGATCGAATGCGTAAATTGAGAGTTTTTGAAGTTCTGGGCTTGAATCCATGGTTAATTTGATGTTTTAATGTTGTTTTAGGTGTTTTAAGGATTGGTATAAGTTTGGATAGTGGTATATGACTTGTTTGTGCCTTTGATTGAGGTCCCGGGGGCCTCGTGATGATTTCGGATGGTTGACGGAAGTTAGGCATTTGGAGTTGGCAGCTGAAGCTGTGTTTCTTGTCATAACCGCACCTGCATGTGTGGGACCGTAGGTGTGGCGTCGCAGAAGCGGCTATGTGATCGCAGAACCGTAATTAGGCCAAGGCTCCAGGACCGCAGGTGTGGCTGAGTGATCGCAAATGCGGAGCCGCATATGCGGCCAAGCGATCGCAGATGCGGACCCAGCCCGTTAAGTGAATTTTGCACATGTGATGCCTTTTCCGCAGTTGCGGGACCGCAGGAGCGCTCCATTGATCGCAGATGCGATAATCGCTGGGCAGAAATATGAAATTTTAAGGGTTGAGTTCATAACTTTGAAAAATCAATTGGGAGCTCGGGGTAGGGCGATTCTGCGGGTTTTTTTTAAAGAGAAGATCATTGGGTAAAAATTCCTTATCCCTTTCTAGTTGTATTCCATTAATCTATTGTTAGTTTATTCGTTAAATTTCGGATTTGAGATGAAAATTGGGGAAAAATTAGGAGAAAGTTCTTAGATTTAAATTTCGAGTTTTGATTGGGAATTTGACGTGGGATTTCGATAATTTTTTTATGGTTAGACTCGTGAGAGTATGAGGATTTTGAAAATGTTAATTTTATCCGATTCTAAGACGTGGGCCCGGAGGGCATTTTGGTCATTTTACCTAATTTCGCGTATTAGCTTAGAATTTATTAGTTGAATTAGTTGCTTGAAGTGTTATTCACCTTGTGCAATTGCATTGAATAGATTTGGACCATTTGGAGTCGAGATTTTGAGCCGGTTCGAGGTAAGTGGCTTGCCTAACGTTGTGTGGGGGAAACTTCCCTTAGGATTTGGAATTGTTGATACTTGAAATGCCTTGTACGTTAGGTGACGAGTGCGTACTTGTGCTAATTGTCGAAAATCCAGTTTCCACTAAGTAACTCTAATTGTTTTTCCTTTCCTACTTATACTATTTGCAGTGTAAGCCTACTGTTAGCTTGGGGAAGCATGTCTAATTGCCTTAATTGCTTTTATTTGTTCAAACTGCTTTATTTGAATTATATGTGGCATGCTAGGTTAGAAATACTTGTTTTTACCTTGGTAGGAAATTGGAACTGAATTGAGTATTCTTCGTGTTGCTGCTGTGTGTTTACTTTGGGACTACGGGACGGTATCCCGGGAGATCCCCCTGCTTGTTTACTTTGGGAATATGGATTTGTATTCTGGGAGATCCCCTGCACCTATTCAGATTTGGACGGTAGTGCGGGATACCGAGAGATCCCCAGCACGTATATTGAGGATACTAAGAGATCCTTGGGATACTGAGAGATCCCCATCATATATTGAGGATACTAAGAGATCCTCGGGATACTGAGAGATCCCCAACACACATATTGAGGATACTAAGAGATCCTCGCGATACTGAGAGATCCCCGGTTGTCATCTCTGTGTTGAGTTGTATTCCTTTCCGTGATTATTTTGCCTCTATTATAGCTGTTGTTGTTCTTTTTATCCTGTGTTACTTCTTACTATTGCACTTAATTATGCTGTATTATTCTATACTGATACACCTTGTATTTCATTTAACCTCAGTAGGGCCCTGACTTTCCTCGTCACTAGACGATCGAGGTTAGGCTTGGCACTTACTGAGTACCGCTGTGGCGCACTCATGCCCCTTCTGCGCATGTTTTTCATGTGTAGATCCAGGTACTCTCACTTAATCTTATCACCCTTGAGGCGAGGCGCTTTTGTAGAGACTTCGAGGTATATCTGCCTCGTCCGCAGACCGAGGAGTCCCTTTCTATTCACCGTACTAGTTTAGCCCTTCTGTATTATTCCTTATTGATAGACATTTTTGGAGTTAGAGCTTTTATGTATCTCTTAGCTTGTGATTCATGGGATTCCGGGTTTTGGGAAATGTTCAGTTTTTGAGATCTTGTGTTGGTTCATGCTGAGCGGCATCTTAAACACATCTATAATTGTTTAACTTCAGTTTTTATTTGTTTTTCCGCATTTTGTTCCTTTTTCCGCAAATTGTTAGGCTTACCTAGTCGTAGAGACTAAGTGTCGTCGCGACAGTTCACGGAGGGCGAACTTGGGTCATGACAAGTTGGTATCAAAGCTCTAAGTTCATAGGAGTCATGAATCACAAGCCGGTTTATTTGAGTCTCGCGGATCGATACAGAGACGTCTCTTTTTATCTACGAGAGGTTGTGTAACTGTTAGGAAAGTTCCACTTCATTTGATTTCCTTGTCGTGTGAGATTTTTGATATGACAATTCTAAACTTCTGTCTTCTATTCTCTCACAGATGGTGAGGACACGGGCTACCCGAGATGATCAGGCACCCGCGCCCCTTACTGGAGCCGTCAGAGGCCGGGGCCGGGGTAGAGGCCGAGGGCGCGCTCGTGGTGCAGCCAGAGCACCCGTGTGAGCTGGCACCGAGGTGCCACCAGCAGTTCCAGCCGGAGTCCAGTCACCTAATACGTCTACTACTACTACTCCAGCACTCTTGGAGACTCTGGCGCAGTTTATGACTATGTACACTACTCTAGCTCAGGCAGGGTTGCTTCCCCTTGCTGCAGCTATATCCCAGGCCGGGGGAGGAGCACAGACTGCCGCCACCTGCACTCCTGAGCACCGAGTGCATGTTGATCAGGTCCCAGAGATTATTCCTGTACAGCTGGTAGCCCCAGCTCAGCCCAAGGAGAGGGCAGTAGCTTCAGAGGAGGAGCACAAGAGGCTTGAGAGGTTCAAGAAGTATCAGCCTCCTACATTCAACGGACTAGCCTCAGATTATGCTCTTGGATTTCTAGGGGAGTGCTACCGTATCCTCCGTACCATGGGTATATTAAGATTGAGCGGGGTTTCCTTCACTACCTTCCAACTTCGAGGTGTCGCCTATCAGTGGTGGCGTGATTATGAGTTAGACAGTCCGGATGAGGCAGCTTCCCTGACTTGGGCTCACTTTCAGATATGTTCACGAGAGAGTATGTTCCCCAGAGCCTCAGGGACACTTGGCGTGCAGAGTTTGAGCACTTGCGCTAGGGTACTATGACTGTCTCGGAGTATGCTATCCGTTTCACCGACTTGGCTAGACATGCACCAGCTTTGGTTTCTACTGTTCGCGAGAAGGTTCGCAAGTTTATTGAGGGGCTTATTCCCAGCATCAGGTCTAGCATGGCTCGAGAGTTGGAGATAGACATTCCTGATCAGCAGGTTGTGAGCATTGCTTGGAAGATCGAGGGTATGCTCTCTAGAGAGCGAGAGGAGAGAGAGGCCAAGAGGTCTCGAGAGACGGGCCACTACTCTGGTGCCTGTAACCCAGTAACAGGTCGTCATGGTAGGGGTTATATGAGTTGCCCTGTTCATTCAGCTCTTCTAGCAGCCAGTGGTATTCCAGGTCCTCCCAGACCTCAGGAGCCTTATTATGCACCACCAGTATCTAGTGCGCCTCCTGCACGGGGTTCTTCCAGTGATTAGTCCACCAGACCTGGCCCGAGCCAGTCACAGCCGCCACATCCTCCCATAGCTTGTTTTTAGTGTGGTGACACACGCCATGTGGTGAGGGATTGCCCTAGACTTGGGAGGCTGCACCTCCACAGACTTCTCAGCCACAGCGCGCCCCACAGAGTTCTCAGGCCATGATCATAGCATCAGTTGCTACCCCACTTGCTCAGCCGGCTAGGGGTGGAGGTCGGGGAGGTAGAGGTCGCCCTCGAGGGGGAGGCCAGACAAGATACTATGCCCTTCCTGCTCGTACCGAGGTTGTCGCCTCCGATTCTATCATCACAGGTACTATCTTGGTCTGTCACAGAGATGCATCGGTTCTATTCGATCCAGGCTCCACTTATTCTTATGTTTCCTCTTATTTTGCCCCATATTTGGGCGTATCTCAGGATTCTTTGAGTTCTCCTATTTATGTTTCTACCATTTTGGAGATTCTCTTATTGTGCACCGCGCTTATCGGTCGTGTTTGATTGCTCTTAGTGGTTTTGAGACTAGAGCTGATTTGTTATTGCTCAGCATGGTAGACTTTGATGTTATTCTGGGCATGGACTGGTTGTTTCCCCATTATGCTATTCTTGATTGTCACGCGAAAACCGTGACGCTGGCTATGCCAGGTGTACCGCGAGTAGAGTGGAGGGGTACCTTAGATCATACTTCCAGTAGAGTTATTTCATTCCTTAAAGCTCAGCGTATGGTTGAGAAGAGGTATGACGCATATCTAGATTACGTGAGAGATGTCAGTATTGATACCCCTACAGTTGATTCAGTAGTAGTACGGGATTTCTCTGATGTGTTTCCAGCTAACCTTCCGGGCATGCCGCCCGATAGAGATATTTATTTTGGAATTGATATATTGCAGGGCACTCAGCCCATTTCTATTCCTCCGTATCATATGGCTCCTCCTGAGTTGAAGGAGCAGTTGCAGGAATTGCTTGATAAGGGCTTCATTCAGCACAGTGTATCACCTTGGGGTGCTCCTGTTTTATTTGTGAAGAAGAAGGATGGTTCTATGCGTATGTATAATGATTATCGCCAGTTGAACAAGGTTACAGTGAAGAACCGTTATCCTTTTTCCCCGTATTGATGACCTGTTTGGTCAGTTACAGGGTGCTTGTGTGTTTTCTAAGATTGACTTGCGTTCAGGCTATCATCAGTTAAAGATTTGGGAGGCAGATATCCCGAAGACTGCCTTTAGGACTCGGTATGGTCATTACGAGTTCCTTGTTATGTCATTTGGGCTGATCAATGCCCCAGCTGCCTTCATGCATTTGATGCACAATGTATTCCGGCCATATCTTGATTCATTCGTCATTGTCTTTATTGACGACATTCTGGTATATTCTCAGAGTCGGGAAGATCATGAGCAGCAACTGAGGACAGTGCTCCAGACTTTGAGAGAGAAGAAACTATATGCTAAGTTCTCGAAATATGAGTTTTGGTTGGATTCTGTGGCACTCTTGGGTCATTTGGTTTCGAGTGAGGGTATTCAGGTGGATCCAAAGGAAGTGGAAGCGGTGCAGAGTTGGCCCAGACCATCCTCAGCTACAGAGATCTGCAGTTTTCTTGGGTTGGCGGGTTATTACCGTTGATTTGTTCAGGGGTTTTCATCCATTGCAGCACCTATGACCAGGCTGACCCAGAAGGGTGCTCCGTTCCAGTGGACGGAAGAGTGTGATGAGAGCTTTCAGAAGCTCAAGACAGCTTTGAGTACAGCCCCAGTTTTGATATTGCCCACAGGTTCGGGGTCTTATAGTGTCTATTATGATGCCTCGAGGGTTGGCCTTGGAGCGGTATTGATGCAGGACGGTAGGGTGATTGCCTATGCGTCCAGACAGTTGAATGTTCATGAGAAGAATTATCCTATCCATGATCTCGAGTTAGCTGCTATTGTTCACGCCTTGAAGATCTGGCGTCATTATTTGTACGGTGTGCCTTGGTAGATTTATACTAATCACCAGAGTTTGCAGCATTTGTTCAAGCAGAAGGATTTTGCGTCAGAGAAGATGGCTAGAGCTTCTGAAGTACTATGATAACACTATTTTGTATCACCCGAGCAAGGCCAATGTGGTGGCCGATACTTTGAGCCGCCGGGCGGAGAGTTTGGGGAGTTTGGCTTATTTACCAGCAACAGAGAGGCCCATGGCGATGGATGCTCAGGCCTTAGCCAGCCAGTTTGTGAGATTGGATCTTTTGGAGCCCAGTCGGGTACTAGCTTGCGTGGTCTCTTGGTCTTCCTTGTTTGATTGCATCCGGGAGCATTGGCTTGATGACCCTCATTTGCTTGTCCGAAAGGACAAGGTTTTGCGTGGCGATGCCAGAGATGTGACTATTGGTGATGACGGGGTATTGAGGATGCAGGGTCGAGTTTGTGTACCCAATATGATGGGCTTCGGGAGTTGATTCTAGAAGAGGCCCATAGTTCGCGGTATTCCATTCATCCGGGTGCCGCGAAGATGTACCAGGATATGAGGCAGCACTATTGGTGGAGGCAGATGAAGAAAGATATAGTTGGGTTTGTAGCTCGGTCCCTTAATTGTCAGCAGGTGAAGTATGAGCACCAGAGACCGGGGGGATTGCTTCAGCAGATAGAGATTCCGGAGTGGAAATGGGAGCGGATCACCATGGACTTCATAACTGGGCTCCCATGGACTTTGAGGATGTTCGATGCCATTTGGGTTATTATGGATCGGCTGACCAAGTCCGCACATTTCATTCCTGTGTGTACTACCTATTCTTCGGAGCGCTTGGCGGAGATTTATATCCGGGAGATTGTTCGTCTGCATGGTATTCCAGTTTCCATCATTTCAGATAGAGGTACTCGGTTCACATCGCGGTTCTGGAGGGCCGTTCAACATGAGTTGGGTACTCGGGTGGAGTTTAGTACAACATTTCACCCTCAGACGGACGGACAATCCGAGTGCACTATTCAGATTCTTGAGGATATGCTCCGTGCGTATGTGATTGAGTTTGGAGGGTCTTGGGATCAGTTCTTGCCATTGGCGGAGTTTTCCTACAACAACAGTTATCAGTCCACCATTCAAATGGCACCGTATGAGGCTTTGTATGGTAAGCGGTGTAGATCCCCGGTGGGTTGATTTGAGCCGGGTAAGGCTAGGTTATTGGGCACAGACTTAGTACAGGATGATTTGGAGAAAGTCAAGGTAATTTAGGATAGACTCCGTACAGCCCAGTCCAAACAGAAGAGCTACGCGGACCGGAAGGTTCGTGATGTTTCCTACATGGTTAGAGAGAGGATTCTGCTTCGGGTTTCTCCTATGAAAGGCGTTATGAGATTTGGGAAGAAAAGGGAAGTTGAGTCCGAGGTTTATTGGCCCTTTTTGAGATATTGAGGCGTGTTGGGGAGGTTGTTTATGAGCTTGCCTTACCTCCCAGCTTGGCAGGAGTCCATCCAGTATTTCATCTTTTGATGCTCCGGAGGTATCACGGTGATCCATCGCACGTGTTGGATTTCAGTTCAGTCCAGTTGGACAAGGATCTATCTTATGTTGAGGAGCCAGTGGCGATATTGGACAGGCAGATGCGAAAGCTAAGGTCAAAGAACATTGCATCTGTGAAGGTTCAGTGGCGGGGTCAGCCGGTCGAGGAGGCGACTTGGGACACCGAGCAGGATATGTGCAGTCGTTACCCTCATATTTTCACTGCTTCAGGTATGTCTCTATGCTCGTTCGAGGATGAACGAATGTTTAAGTGTGGGATGATGTAACGACCCGGCCGGCCGTTGTAAGAATTAACGCCCCGATCCCCTATTAACTGCATTCCCCGTGTTTGTTTCTGCTATTGTGAGTTGCCGAGAGGATTTATTTGTAGTTTCGGAGTGTTTTGGGACACTTAGTCCCTAAATGAGAGTTTAAGTTTTATAGTTTGGACCGTAGTCGGAACACTGTGAAGACAGCCTCGTAATGGAATTCCATTTGTTCTGTTAGCTTCGTTGGGTGATTTTGGGTTTAGGAGCGTGTTCGGATTGTGTTTTGGAGGTCCGTAACTCATTTAGGCTTAAAATGCCGAAAGTTGAATTTTTGAAGTTTCCAGTTCGATAGTGAGATTTTGACATCGGGGCCGGAACGGAATTCCGGGAGTTTGAGTAGCTCCATAGTGTTGAATGTGACGTGTGTGCTAAATTTCAGGTCATTCGGACGAGGTTTGATTGACTTTTTGATCGAAAGTGTAAATTGAGAGTTTTGGAAGTTCTAGGCTTGAATCCATGGTTAATTTGATGTTTTAATGTTGTTTTAGGTGTTTTAAGGATTGGTATAAGTTTGGATAGTGGTATATGACTTGTTCGTGCCTTTGGTTGAGGTCCCGGGGGCCTCGGGATGATTTCGGATGGTTGACGGAGAGTTAGGCATTTGGAGTTGGCAGCTAAAGTTGTGTTTCCTATCATAACCGCACATGCGTGTGTGGGACCGCAGGTGCGGCACCGCAGAAGCGGCTATGTGATCGCAGAAGAAAATTTTTGCCAAGGCTCCAGGACCGCAGGTGCGGCTGAGTGATCGCAAATGCGGAGCCGCAGATGCGGCCAAGCGATCGCAGATGCGGACCCAGCCCATTAATTCAATTTCGCACCTGCGATGCCTTTTCCGCAGGTGCGGGACCGCAGGTGCGCTCTATTGACCGCAGATGCAGTAATCGCTGGGCAGAAATATGAAATTTCGAGGGTTGAGTTCATAACTTGGAAAAATCAATTGGGAGCTCAGGGTAGGGCGATTCTTGTGGGGTTTTTGAAGAGAATATCATTGGGTAACAATTCCTTATCCCTTTCTAGTTGTATTCCATTAATCTATTGTTAGTTTATTCGATTAATTTCGGATTTGAGATGAAAATTGGGGAAAAATTTGGAGAAAGTTCTTAGACCTAAATTTTGAGTTTTGATTGGGAATTTGACGTGCGATTTCGATAATTTTTGTATGGTTAGACTCGCGAGAGTATGAGGATTTTGAAAATATAAATTTTACCTGATTCCGAGACGTGGGCCCGGAGGGTGTTTTGGTCATTTTACCTAATTTCGCGTATTATCTTAGAATTTATTAGTTGAATTAGTTGCTTGAAGTGTTATTCACATTATGCAATTGCATTAAATAGATTTGGGCAATTTGGAGTCGAGTACTCGTGGCAAGAGCGTGGTTTCGGGTTGATTTTGAGCCGGTTCGAGGTAAGTGGCTTGCCTAACCTTGTGTGGGGGAAACTCCCCGCAGGATTTGGCATTGTTGTTACTTGAAATGCCTTGTACGTGAGGTGACGAGTGCCTACTTGTGTTAATTATTGAAAATCCAGTTTCCACTAAGTAACTCTAATTGTGTTTCCTTTCCTGCTTATACTATTTGCAATGTAAGCTTGTTGTTAGCTCAGGGAAGCATGTCTAATTTCCTTAGTTGCTTTTATTTTTTCAAACTGCCTTATTTGAATTATATGTAGCATGCTAGGTTAGAAATAGCTGTTTTTACCTTGGTAGGAAATTTGAACTGAACTGAGTATTCTTCGTGTTGTTGCTATGTGTTTACTTTGGGACTACGGGACGGTATCCCGAGAGATCCCCCTGCTTGTTTACTTTGGGACAATGGATTTGTATTCCGGGAGACACCCTGCACCTATACTGATTTGTACGGTAGTGCGGGATACCGAGAGATCCCCAGCACGTATATTGAGGATACTAAGAGATCCTTGGGATACCGAGAGATCCCCAACATATACTGAGGATACTAAGAGATCCTTGGGATACCGAGAGATCCCCAGCATATACTGAGGATAATAAGATATCTTCAGGATATTGAGAGATCCCCAACACACATATTGAGGATACTAAGAGATCCTCGAGATACTGAGAGATCCCCGGTTCTTATCTCTGTGTTGACTTGTATTCCTTTTCCGTGATTATTTTGCCTTTATTATAGCTGTTGTTGTTATTTCTATCCTGTGTTACTTCTTACTGTTGCACTTAACTATATTGTATTATTCTGTACTGATATACCTTGTATTTCATTTAACCTCAGTAGGGCCCTAACTTTCCTCGTCACTACCCGACCGAGGTTAGGCTCGGCACTTACTGAGTACCGTTGTGGTGTACTCATGCCCCTTCTGCACATGTTTTTCATCTGCAGATCCAGGTACTGTCACTCAGTCTTATCACCCTTGAGGCGAGGCACTTTTGTAGAGACTTCGAGGTATATCTACTGCGTCTGCAGACCGAGGAGTCCCTTTCTATTCTCTGTACTAGTTTAGACCTTCTGTATTATTCCTTGTTGATAGACATTTTTGGAGTTAGAGCTTTTATGTATCTCTTAGCTTGTGATTCATGGGATTCCGGGTTTTGGAAAATGTTCAGTTTTTGAGATCTTGTGTTGGTACATGCCGAGCGGCAACCTAAACACTTCTATATTTGTTTATCTTCAGTTTTTTATTTGTTTTTCCGCATTTTGTTCCTTTTTTTTTGCATATTATTAGGCTTACCTAGTCGTAGAGACTAAGTGCCGTCACGGCAGTTCATGGAGGGCGAACTTGGGTCGTGACAAGACCCCTAGTATTTCTATGAATAGGGTCGTTTCTTTCTGTATTACTTGGATCATGCCCAAAAGAAAGAAGGGATAGCCTTAACATACCTGGATGTCACGACCCAAACCGATGGGCCGCAACAGGCACCCGGTACCTTACTCAACCGAGTACCTACGTAACGTATCTTTCGTATCCTATTATCATAGGTAAATGAGCCAGAGAGGCTGTCGTGACATAAGTACAATAAAACATGGTGAAATACTCGACATTGGATGATCCAACATGTAATCCGAACTTATACATATGACGTACGGGCTTATAAGGCCAAAATAACCACTCGTATACTGAACATAGGCGGACAAGGCCATACAACCTTTTACGTACATGACATCTGTCTACAAGCCTCTAAGAATACATAATTTTCATAAAGGTCGGGACAAAGTCCCGCCATACCAAACAATACACGTCTAAATCATACTAACCAAACAAGCAACTCCGAAGCAAATGGAGCGCACCAACATCTTCAGCTGAGCTGATAGCCTACTTGGAGGGCTCTCGACCTGTCTATCGGGACCTGCGGGCATGAAATGCATCGTTCCCAGGAAAAAGGGACGTCAGTACGAATAATGTACCGAGTATGTAAGGCACATAAATAAGTACACAACAGTTATGGAAGATATATAGAGTAAATGAGTCAACCTGTATGTCTGGATAACTATGTAAATCATTAAATAATTATAGTTTCATGCATATGCGTATGAATGTCATGTCGTGCATAGGTACATGTTTCATAACATCATCAGGCCTCTGGGGGCATCCCATCATATCATCTCGGCCACTGTGGGCAAAATCATCAACGTATACCAGCTGATCGGGTGGTGGTGCGTATATAACGCCATAACCTTTCCCATATCCCATATACTTATATATATATACATATTTATACGCGTATATAACGCCATCTGGTCATGGGTCAATGTACATGTATAAATGCATGAAATGCATAAGAAATACGTTAATAAGATTTTTTGTGAATTCCATAAAATTAATATGCCTTTCGGATAAACTTTATCAAATACATATTTTTTTTAGACCCATGAACATAAGATATAATGATAACTCACATGGGAAATCAAGAATATGGGTACCCCTAGTATTTCTATGAATAGAGTCATTTATGAAAGTTGCGTATTTTGCTCGTTTCATTTGTATCGTATGGATCATGCCAAAAGAAAGAAGGGATAGCCTTAACATACCTGAACTGATTCTCTTTTGCGACGATATGTAACGGCGGATCGAAGTAGGGAAAAATCCGTAAGATATTCTTGAGAAAGATTGTACCGGACTTTCTTTGAATTAGCATTTCATGTTGGACCTTGTGCATTTCGGAGAATTTCACGTTTTAACATTGTAACAATTTAGAGGGCTTTCACGTTTGGACATTCTGAAAATTCAGAAGCTTTCACGTTTGGACGTTGTAATAATTCAGAGAGTCTCACATTTGGACATTGTAACATTTCTTGCTTTCTCTAGCTCATAGTCACCCATATCTGGTGATCTACAAGCATTTCACAAGCCAAAATCATTACTAATTGTAACCTTGGCTTATTGATAACACTAATTGTGATGAAGTAGGCTTAAAATGTTGCCACCTTTCCTTGTGACTTTAAGAGTCACCAACTTGGCCAAACTTGCTGCCACGTTGGGACCTTTAAGGCTTATCCATCCATCTTAATAATTTAATTAGGTAATGCAACTCGGTAATTAACAAATTACCCGCATAATTAAGGATTGTCTCAAATTACTTAAAATTCTACTTATTAATTTTTTTAATACACTTTATACATCCTACTATCATGGTCATATGGTACGTTGTATGGTACTAGTCCGTAAATAAAATATCGGGCATTAACGCTCGGCCCGTAGTTTATCCCAATATGCCAAACATGGAAGAAAAATTCCTTTCTTTTTTTTGACTTGCTTCCCCTCCCATCTTCACGAATTTACTCATCATTTGTTTAAAATAGCATAATCCTTATAATCTCCAAATAATCTTTTTCCTTGGACTAATGTCAATTACCTTATGACAAATTCAACGTACAATACTACAGGGTGCAACATCATCGTAATATAATACTGCGGGACGTAATATCGATGAAATATTGAGTGGTGTAACATCATTCCTCCCTTTGGAACATTCGTCCTCGAATGTTGACTGATGCTCTTATCATTTTCATAACTTATAGCTCTTGTGAATACCTTAATACTATCCTTGCCATTTAGGCAGTTATTCTGTGAATAAATTCAAAGGCCAGGGCATTTCCCCCTTTAGGCCTCTTTCCCATGCCATGACTTGTGATCGAATTCCTTCAAATCTCATAACTGTTTCTACCTTCTATCATGCAACCTCTACGATACTGACCTTGTAAGTGTGCCTATGCGACTCTCCTCTCCTTTTTCCCTCTAGCTTTTAGCCAATCTCTAGGCCTTACTTTGTAAACATATAAAAGGCTTAACAGGATGCCTCTCTGGGCATCTATATGTGTACTGGAGTTCTTCGCTCGATACTTTGTAGAACTTGTGGATATGGCTATATCTTATTTCATAAACCTGGTTATCTATTCGTATGACTTTACTGCATCTACGTAGGTTATACTATACCATAATTCTTACTTTGATTTATCGTTACTGAGGTCTGGAACCAACTACAGGTTACTCTCATTGCTTATCCTTAAGACTGATGGTCTAATCTCATCTCGTACTGTTGAACTTTTATCCATCTATTATTGATTCATCATCTACCACTGATTACTTTATCTTTTATGTATCACCGCCGCTAGGGCTCGTGTCTCATCGGGGATATTAGGAGTAATTAGATTGATCCTAGAGGTGTCCCAATGTGACTCACCTTATATGGATATTTTAGTCCCTTACAATTCATGAAATTCTCTTCCCCCCCCCCCCCCCTTCTTTTTTTTTCTACTTCAAATCATTACTCAAGCGAAGACCCAAACGTCATCCTTTATTTATCACAATCACACTGTCATTCTACTACCAGGGCAACATTCCATTTCTTCTAAATGCTACTAGTCTTAGACTCCTTTGAGTTCATTCAGGCTATATTGAGCGTTCTATAATTTAGAGGAACCATCAGCTCCTTTGTTTTCACGGGCTTAATCCCAAGGACTTATCCATTTTTTTTTCACCTTCTCACTTGCCCTTTTCTTATCATTTCTCCTATCTTTCTAAAACCTTGTCGTTCTATCATAGTTTAGCTTGCGACCGATTTCCTTATGCTTTTCTGGAATATCAAGCGAGACATCACATCGTCTCTAACTCTTCTTTTACTCTCTGATTAGACTTTTTGGAACTTAGAAACCATAGGCCAGAAGGTATGCCACTGACGATGCTGCTATCATTCCTGGATACTGAATTCCCACGCTTCTAGCCTTTTATCCGCATAATGGACTATTCACAACCTTCTGCATTTGAGTTTCCCGTACGGTGTTCACCTTTGCCTTAGTTATCTTATAATTTCGCATCACGTCTTCTATCTCTCTCATGACCTTCCTTCTACATAGGTATAATTCACATCCACAACTTAAAGCTCTATTACAATACTTACACCTCGGGTGCATACCCGATCTGGTGGTAGCTCCATACTGACTTTTTATGAGGCTGGTACTCTTCTAACTAGCTATATCGTAGAGCCGTTATAGAATATAGTTGTTGTGCTATCTGTCTTGCACCTCTAATAATAAGAGTGATTCTGCTATGTTCTCAATCATGATTCCTATAACTTCTGGGTCCAATAATCGGATTCCCAATTTACTTCGTTGATGTAACTCTTTAGTTTCCTCCTTCTTTTGATCGGCCTTTATGTTGACTTAAGTTATCTCCCGATCTGAGGTTCATGGTATTAGTTATTCTGTTTAGCCTTTCATGGGCGCTAAGGAATATGCATTATACAATCCCTTAACAATTTAATCTTTCGTCTAAGTCCTGGGCTGAATTCTTTCTTCTAACATATACCAGAATCTTCTACGGCTGTATATGCTACATATAAAACTCCAAACCCTTAAGTGCGTTCATAACATAACCAACTCTGGATCATTGATCGGATAATTTCTTTCCTTCCATCTTAGCTTTCTTTCAACATATGCTATTACTTTTCCTGGTCTTTCTGCCCCCTTGTTGCGTCCATACTTAGCTTATCTTAGTGCCCACACATGCCATAGTTTTCGTATAACTCATATAATCTCGAATATTACTTTTAATTTTACTTCCCATTCATTAGCCATGGTAGGTGCCATTTTCTTATGGAGTGCATACAATGTTATTGTGAGACTGTTGTTATACGTCCATTTACTCTTTAGGTGACTCTGCTTAGGTGGAAGCCTTCTTCCTTATTTCCTTAGCTAGTCTTTCATTGTCGTACTTTAGGGAGGACCCTCTGACTCTTGTAAAGCTGCGAGCTTATTACGTCATATACTTGGAAAATTTTTTGATGTCCCTCCTTGCCTATAATTATTCGTGGTTACTTACCTCCACGCCCTTGTGCTTGTAGGGTTGCCTCCGAACTGATATTTTGACTGTTTTTCCCAGTGTCTTTCTCTTTTATTTCAGTAACACTCATATGGTACCTTTTACTACCTCGACTCCTATCTGAATATATCTCAAGTATTACAATGACATTACTGCAAGGCCGAATTCACTGTATTGGATTTAATATGCTTATCTTGCACGATTTGCTGATCTGTCTGTGTCCCCTTGTCTAGCCATTAACTAGGCTCTTCATGAATCGACTACTAACTACTCGTTGGCCCATTCTCATATCAATATTCCGCATAATCTTCCTTGGGTTATTTCCTTTGTCTTAACTTACGTCTCTTACTGGTTCCTTATTTATCAAAAACATCTCGGGCAGGAACCCTTACTTCCTCTCCTTGACGTCCTATTTGCATAATGTTCTAGAATCGTAGCATATATGTAAGCTCTGAATAAGTGCTATCTTGTCCCATTTTCATTTTTATAACATTCTTCCTTTACCATTTCGTAGTTACTAGAACAACTTAATTCTGACATAATGTCATGTTATTCCATATTCCCCCCTTTAGGGGAGTACTAAAAGTTGGAGCTATGAGAATCTGCCTATAGATGTTTTACCTCTTTGATTTTGGCGTCCTTTCACATCATCGATGACCCTTACTCTCCTTGTGGTAATCCTTCTATACTAAGGATAATGAAATTCATTACTTGCGAGGTGACAATTACTATAACTGGCATATACAGTCTCTTAAACTTAATTTTGCTCACATTGCGTGCTTTAGGGTTGCGTCTTCCTGTATGACCATTCTCTGAATTTCTCATGAATCTTCTTTTGTTGTCCATTCTATTATCGCCGGATGTCTGAAATTATCATGATGATGACTATTATCAAAACACCCAGTTCCTAATTCATGTTTAGTTTATCTTGTTCACCAGCCCATACTTTTTTCTATTACTCTGGGGTTTAACTCCCTTTCTGGTAGTCGCGTTGGAGTCACAAACTTATTCCTCGAAATGAGGATATGACTTTATGGCCTATACTCTTTTGTTGTTTCAAGGCCTTTCACCTTTCGTCTTTTCACTCACTTGACCGTAGACTCTGTATTACTGTTATTTTTTTGACCTAACATTTTCATCCATGTATCACATCTTACTCATAATGCTTCATTAACTCTCTTCTTATTTCCCGCTAACATCTATGTCTATTACCTTATTCTAAAAACTCGAACAAGACATTCTTTTGCTTTTAGCTCCCCTTGCTCCATCCATTGGCTCTTCGAGTTGCCTAACATTCTTTCTCTACTAGGGATGGGAGCCATACTAAGGTAAAATTTATCCTTTCAAGGCTTCTAGTGCCTATCTTTATAGTACTCATATCTAGCTGTATTATTTCAGAGTGTACCATCTGGGTGCCTCACAAGGGGATTTTGTTAGCACATTTACAATATCCTTCGGAAATGTCAACTAACGCAAGCAATCCAACCATCATTTTGGGTTACTCTAACCCCAACCGGTTTCTGATATTCATCCTTCTCTTAACTATTTCTGTTAGTTCCCATGGAGCATAATTGATATGGGTGTGACTAATTGTACATACCTCCGTTACAATTGAAGGTATCTCGAAATGCTTATATTTCTCTACTTGAATTGTAAATACTGTTAGTCTTCATTAACTGGGTACCTCATACCCTTCTTCAACCTGCTTCTTTTACTTGCTGAAACTTATGTCTACCTTCCGATTCTCTTATTCCTTTTTACCGTAAGAGTGGATAGACATTCTCGCCTTAGGGATCCTTATCAAGAAACTTACACATCTTAGTACACATGATCTGCTGAATACCTCAAATTTATCCATCATAAGCATAATGCAAAAATCGAGTTCCTCTGACTCAATTCTTCCACAGCTATATCTCTTACCAACCGCCTTTCTGGATGTAGACATCATCGTATTATGAATAAGATAGAGTTAGGAAATTGAGTTCTTACAATTGAGCTCTATGACACGATCTAGAGTAAGAAGAAAGAGTGACAGTCCTAAATGCCCTGTAGCCTCCTGCTTATAAGTGTGGTCCACGACACACCCATAAACAAGACTATACTAGACACGGCTTGTAGACTCCCTAGGACAGAACTGCTCTGATACCACTTTTGAAACGACCCAAACCGATGGGCCGCTACCGGCACCCGGTACCTTACTCAACCGAGTACCTACGTAACGTATCTTTCGTATCCTACTATCATAGGTAAATGAGCCAGAGAGGCTGTTGTGAGATAAGTACAATAAAACATAGAGAAATACTCGACATTGGATGATCCAACATGTAATCCAAACTTATACATATGACGTACGGGCTTATAAGGACAAAATAACCACTCGTATACTGAACATAGGCCGACAAGGCCATACAACCTTTTACGTGCATGACATATGTCTACAAGCCTCTAAGAATACATAATTTTCATAAAGGTCAGGTGTGACGATCCGGCCGGTCGTCTCATGAGCTACCGCTCCGTTTTTCCCATTTCTGCTATAACTGTTTTAATTATCGGTTTTGTATGTGATCGGGTTGGTTGGCTCGGGTTAGGAAAGGTTTTGAGAAGGTTGAGACACTTAGTCTCTGTTAAGAAGGCTTAAGTTAGAAAAGTCAACCGGATATTGACTTATGTGTTAGAGGGCTCGGATGTGAGTTCTGATGGTTCGGATAGCTTCGGGAGATGATTTGGGACTTAGGAGCGTGATCAAAATGTGTTTTGGAGGTTCGGAGTAGATTTAGGCTTGAATTGGCGAAATGGAGTTTTTGGCGTTTTCCGGTTGATAGGTGAGATTTTGATATAGGGGCCGAATGAAATTCCAGAAGTTGCAGTAGCTTCGTTATGTCATTTGGGATGTGTGTGCAAATTTCAGGTCATTTGAACGTGGTTTAGTAGGGTTTTAGATCAAAAGCGGAATGCGGAAGAATTTAGAACCATAGGCTTGAATTCGATACGTTTTGGTGGTTTTGATGTTGTTTGAGGTGTTTTAAATATTGGTACATGTTTGAATAAGGTTATGGAATATGTTTGTGCTTTTGGTTGGGGCCCCGGGTGCCTCGGGGTGATTTCGGATGGTTGACGGGGTGTTTGAAGAATTAGTGCAGCTGCTGTATTTTTGCTGCTTCTGGTATTTCCGCACCTTCGGATGGGGGACCGCAGATGCGGTGCCGCATATGCGAAGGAAGGGCCGCAGAAGCGGCCAGAGGTACATTGGCCAGGAAACAAGCGGCTAGGAGGACCGCATCTGCGATGTCGCAGATGCGGGTGAGTAACAGCAGATGCGGGCAACGGGGGAACTTAAGTGACTTCCACAGAAGCGGATCAAGAACCGCAAATGCGGTACCGCAGATGCGGAAATGTCTGGTCAGATTATATTAATTCCTCCTTCGCGATTTTCTGAGGGTTTCTCACTTTTAACACAAAATTTTGGAGCTTTGGGCGATTTTGAAGAGAGGAAATCATTGTTCTTCGTTGAGGTAAGAATTTTGGACCCTAAAACTCGATTTTTTGTTATTAAGGAACAATATATCAGTGTTAAATTCATGAAAATCAGTAGAAAAGGGTGAAGTTGGGGCTTGAGATTAAGAGACCTTCTAGGGATGATTTGAGGGGTGAAACGAACTCTGATTTTCGAGTTCTTTATATATACAGACTCGTAAGATGATGAAGAAAAATTTGAAATACAGTTTTTCTAGTTCCGGGACGCGGGCTCGTGTGACGGGTTTTGACTGATTTCGGGTTTTGTGCTTAAAATCGATATTTTTCATTTGGAATTCATTCGTTTAGCATAATTTGATGATAAAAATCTGAACTTGGTAGATTTGGAGCACTCGGAAGTTGATTCGAGAGGAAAACCTGTTGCAGAGTAGCTTTTCGGGCTAGTTCGAGGTGAGTAATGATATTAAATGTTGTCCTGAGGTTATGAAACCCCGGATTGCACAACGTCCTGCTATATTGAGGTGAAACACACGCTAGATGACGAGCGTGGGGTCGTGCACCGTTGGGGATTATGACTTAGTCCATCCCAAATGACTATTTTTCTATATAATGGGCAGCTTATTGTTTGATATTATTATAGTTTAGGCTAAATGCCATATTTGGGCTTCGTGCCAACTGTTTGAACCCTTAGGGGATTGTTAATGATATTTTTCTCACTGTTTGATTTCATACTTGTGCTCAGTCATGCTATATTTTCACCATTTTAAAAACTCAGCTATAGTATTCTGTTTTAAACACATTAATTGATATTTTCAAAGATATTTGAGCTGAGCTTCATATTTTACTGATGCCCGAGGGGCTTATGAGATTCTGACTGAGTAAGGCCGAGGGCCTGTGTTGTGAGGATACATTTGGGTCGGGCGGCACACCGCGACAGTGATACACTTATTATGATAATGTGGCCGAGGGACTGAGATTGTACGCCACGAGATGGCTTGAGATTGATATGAGGCGGAGAGCATGTTTATGATGCCACGAGATGGCTTGATATTGCGCTTGGGCCGTATGGGGCCCCTCCCAGAGTCTGTACACTCCAAGTGAGCGCGGGTACCCATTGTAATATGAGATATAGCCCGAGGGGCTGGTATTGTTCTGTGATATTGCCCGAGGGGCTGATTTTGTTGTTACTGGGCCCGAGGGCCATTTGTTTTGTGTTTACCTTTTCTTGTTGCATTTTATATACATAAATATTGTTTGATTGTTAAAAGGTGTTATGAGATTTTCACTACTTATTTATATTCACTGATTTTGCTAGACCTCTTATAGCTTAATGTTGTGCCTTACGTAGTTTTATATTACTCAGTCTTCATTTATTTTTATTAGTCACTGAGTTGGAGTACTCACTTTACTCCCTGCACCTCTGTGTGCAGATTCGAGTGCTACAGGTCCTGCTCCTGAGGGTTGATAGCTCCAGCAGGTCTTCGGAGATTTTACTAGGTAGCTGCTTGGCGATTCACAGCCTAGTGCAGTCTCTCTCAATCTTATTTATTTTTGATTCAGTTATGTAGTAGTGGATTAGACTTCAGACTTCTAGTATTATTTTAGATGCTCATGACTGGTGACACCCCGATGTCGGGCTGTGTTGGTTTTTAATTCCGCAACTTATACTGTTATTTTGGGATTTTATTTCTATTAAAGACTTGGTATTTATTATTTTAACTGCTTAAAGTGAATTGGAAGTGTGTCGGCTGGCCTTGTCTTCACGAGAGGCGCCATCACGACCGGGTTTGGGTTTAGGGTCGTGACAAGTTGGTATCAGATCCTAGGTTACATATGTCTCACGAGTCATGAGTAGGTTTAGTAGAGTCTCGCGGATCAGTACGGAGACGTCTGTATTTATCCTTGAGAGGCTGCAGAACCTTTAGGAAAATTCCATATCCTTGGTATTCTTGTCGTGCGAATTTGTTGATCCATGTACTAAACTTCTGTTATTCTATTCTCTAACAGATGGTGAGGACACGCGCTATCGGTCAGGATGGACTGCCAGCGGAGGCCACTAGAGGCCGAGGACGTGGTCGAGGCCGTGGTAGGGGCAGAGGTACAGCCCCCACAGTAGCTGGGGCAGCACCTGCACACCCACTAGCCGCCCCAGTTCAGGGTCTGGTCCCAGTGGTGGATGCTCTGGCAGCACCAGCTTAGGCACCAACTGTGCCCATTGTGATTCTAGACCTTTAGGAGACTTTGGCCCGCATATTAACAGTATGTACTAGCCTTGCTCAGGTGGTCGCGGTTTGTAATGCCGCAGCTACTTCTCAGGTAGGGGGAGGCTCTTAGACTCCAGCCGCCCATACACCCGGTCCGGTGGTTCAGGGAGTGCAGACACCGGAGGTACCACTAGCCCACCCGGTGGCAACTGCTCAGGGTTATGTAGCTCCTGTTATGCCGGAGGATGAGCAGTGTAGATTGGAGAGGTTTGGCAGACTCCAGCCTCCTCCTTTCAGCGGAGTAGAGGGCGAGGATGCCCAGGGTTTCTTAGACAGATGTTAGATGATTCTTCGCATTGCGGGTATTCTAGAGACCCGCGGGGTTGCATTCACGACCTTTTAGTTTACGGGAGCTGCCTTCACTTGGTGGGGGGCATATCAGAGGCGTAAGCCTATTGGTTCGGCACCTCTGACTTGGCAGCAGTTCTCCGCTCTATTTCTGGAGAAGTATGTCCCACAGTCCTGTAGGGAGGAGCTCCGTAGGCGGTTCGAGCAACTTTGGCAAGGGGATATGATAGTTACCCAGTATGAGATGAGGTTCTCGGAGTTGGCTCGACATGCTATTTGGCTGGTTGCTATTGAGAGAGAGAGGATTATGAGGTTTGTTGATGGCCTCACCTACCAGCTTCGGGTTCTCATGACCAAGGAGAGGGTGTCAGGTGCTACATTGGAGGAGGTTGTGGATATTTCTAAAGAGATTGAGTCAGTTCGTCACCTGGAGCGCGAGGAGAGATAGGCTAAGAGTCCTCAAGGACATGGTAGTATTAGGGGTGCTCCTTCTAGGGGCCAGTTCCAGCACGGCAGAGGCCGACAGTTCCGACATGCTCAGTCAGCTCGCCCCGATTATCGTGGGGCGACATCAGGCCATAGTTCTCACGGTTCTCATTAGGGCCATTCTTCACATAGTGCACTTCCAGCCCAGGGTTCGTCCCGTGCTCCATCAGTTCAGGATTCTTCTACGCCAGGGGCGTCTGCTAATCATACCGGTGGTAACGGGTTCCCATCACGTCCCCGTCTCCCGCACGTCGGGAGTTGTTATGAGTGTGGAGAGAGTGGGCCACTTGTGGAGGTAGTCGCCCTCGTCGTTCTCAGTAGGAGGGGTTTGTCATCAGCCTTAACCCCGGACGCTTCACCACCCACCCAGCCATCTTGGGGTGGGGGGTAGTCATCTAGGGGTCGCCCCAAAAGAGGAGGTCGATCCGGAGGTGGCCAGGCTCGCTTCTATGCACTTCCAGCTAGGCCTGATGCAATTACATTAGATGCGGTGATTACAGGTATTATCTCAGTCTGCCGCAGGGATGCTTCTGTGTTATTTGACCCTGGATCCACTTTCTCTTATGTGTCGTCTTATTTTGCCCATTATCTGGATATGCCTTGCGAGTCCCTTGTTTCTTTTGTTCATTTTTCTACGCCGGTGGGCGATACTGTTGTGGTAGACCGTATGTACCAGTCATGTGTTGTGACTATTAGGGTCTGGAGACCCGAGTGGATCTGTTATTGTTATGTATAGTGGAATTTGATGTCATTTTGGTCATGGACTGGTTATCTCCGTGCCGGGCTATTCTGGACTGTCATGCCAAGATAGTGACTTTGGCTGTGCCTGGTGTGCCACAGATTGAGTGGCGAGGTTCGATCGATTATGTTCCCAGCAGAGTGATTTCTTTCTTAAAGGCCCAGCGTATAGTTGGGAAAGGTTGTCTTTCATATCTAGCCTTTGTGAGGGATGTTGATGCAGAGACTCCCAGTATTGATTCTGTTCCAGTTGTGAGGGATTTTCCCGACGTATTTCCTGTAGACCTGCCGGATATGCCACCGGATAGGGATTTAGATTTTGGTATTGACCTGGTGCTGGGCACTCAGCCCATTTTTGTTCCACCATATCGTATGGCACCAGCGGAGTTGAAGGAGTTAAAGGAGCAGCTTCAAGAACTCTTGGATAAGGGGTTTATTCGTTCTAGTGTGTCACCGTGGGGTGCACTGGTTCTCTTTGTGAAGAAGAAGGATTGCACGATGAGAATGTCCATTGATTACAGGCAGCTGAACAAAGTGACAATCAATAATAAATATCCTTTGCCTCGTATCGATGATTTGTTCGACCGGCTTCAGGGAGCGAGAGTATTCTCTAAGATTGATCTCCGCTCACGTTATCACCAGTTGAAGATCAGGGACTCAGACATTCTTAAGACAGCTTTCAGGACCAGATATGGTCATTATGAGTTCTTGGTGATGTCTTTCGGGCTAACCAATGCCCCAGCAGCGTTCATGCATTTGATGAACAGTGTTTTCTGACCGTATCTCGATTCGTTTGTCATAGTATTCATTGATGATATTCTGGTGTACTCGCATAGTCAGGAGGAGCACGCGGAGCATTTGAGAGTGGTGTTTCAGGGATTGAGGGAGGAGAAGCTTTATGCAAAGTTCTCCAAATGTGAGTTCTGGCTTAGTTCAGTGGCTTTCTTGAGGCATGTGGTGTCCAGCGAGGGTATTCAGGTTGACTCGAAGAAGATAGAGGCGGTTCAGAGTTGGCCCAGACCGTCCTCAGCTACAGAGATTCATAGTTTTCTTGGTTTGGCGGGTTATTATCGCCGGTTTGTTTAGGGATTCTCGTCCATTGCATCGCCCTTGACCAAGTTGACTCAGAAGGGTGTTTCATTTTAGTGGTGTGATGAGTGTGAAGAGATCTTTCAAAAGCTCAAGACTGCCTTGACCACAGCTTCAGTGCTAGTATTTCCATCAGCTTCAGGTTCTTATACCGTGTATTGTGATGCTTCGAGAGTTGGTATTGGATATATTCTGATGTAGGAGGGTAGAGTTATTGCGTATGCTTCTCGTCAGTTGAAGACTCATGAGAAGAATTACCCTATTCACGATTTGGAGTTGGCTGCCATTATTCACGCGTTGAAGATCTGGAGGCATTATCTGTATGGTGTGTCTTGTGAGGTGTATACTGATCATCATAGCCTCCAGCACTTGTTCAAGCAGAAAGATCTCAATTTGAGGCAACGGAGATGGTTGGAGTTACTTAAGGACTATGACATTACTATTTTATAGCACCCGGGGAAGGCCAATGTAGTGGCCGGCGCTTTAAGCCGAAAGGCGGTGAGTATGGGGAGTTTGGCGTATATTCCAGTTGGGGAGAGACCTCTTGCGGTTGATGTTCAGGCTTTGGCCTATCGGTTCGTGAGGTTGGATATTTCAGAGCCCAGTGGGGTATTGGCTAGTGTGATATCTCGGTCTTCCCTATATGAGCGCATCAGAGAGCGCCAGTATGATGATCCACACTTGATTGTCCTTAAGGACAGAGTTCAGCATGATGATGCCAGAGATGTGACTATCGGTGATGATAGGGTGTTGAGGATGCAGGGCCGGTTATGTGTGCCCAATGTAGATGGGCTTCGGGAGTTGATTCTAGAGGAGGCCCATAGCTCGCGGTATTCTATTCATCCAGGATCCGCGAATATGTATCAGGATCTGAGACAGCATTATTCGTGGAGAAGAATGAACAAAGATATAGTAGGATTTGTAGCTTGGTGTCTCAATTGTCAGCAGGTGAAATATGAGCATCAGAGACCGGTTGGCTTGCTTCAGCGGATGGATATTCCAGAGTGGAAGTGGGAGCGGATCACTATGGAATTTGTAGTTGGGCTCCCACGGACTTTGAAGAAGTTCGACACTATTTGGATGATTGTTGATCGGCTGACCAAGTCCGCGCACTTCATTCCTATCTGTACTACTTATTCTTTAGAACGGTTAGCAAGGATATATATCCGGGAGATTGTTCGTTGCATGGTGTCCCAGATTCCATCATTTTAGATCGGGGCACTCAGTTTACTTCATAGTTTTGGAAGTCTGTACAGCGAGAGTTGGGTACTCAGGTTGAGTTGAGCATAGCCTTTCACCCTCAGACGGACGGGCAGTCCGAGCACACTATACAGATATTGGAGGATATGTTACGCGCTTGTGTTATTGATTTCAGAGGGTCATGGGATCAGTTTCTACCGCTCGCGGAGTTTGCTTATAATAACAGTTACCAGTGAAGTATTCAGATGGCTCCATATGAGGCTTTGTATGGGAGATGATGTAGATCTCCAGTGGATTGGTTTGAGCCGGGCGAGGTCAGGCTATTGGGTACAGATTTGGTGCAGGATGCTTTAGCCAAGGTGAAGGTGATTCAGGAGAGACTTCGTACAGCGCAGTCGAGACAAAAGAGCTATGCTGACAGGAAGGTTCGTGATGTGTCCTATATGGTTGGTGAGAAGGTTCTATTGAAGGTTTCACCCATGAAGGGTGTTATGAGGATTGGAATGAAGGGTAAATTAAGTCAACGGTTTATTGGACCTTTTGAGGTACTTCGGAAGACTGGGGAGGTCACTTACGAGCTTGCCTTGCCACCCAGCCTGTCAGGTGTACACCCAATATTCCATGTTTCTATGCTCCGGAAGTATGTTGGGGATCCATCTCATGTTCTGGATTTCAGCACGGTTCAATTGGAGGGTGATCTGACTTATGATGTGGAGCCGGCAGCTATTTTGGAGCGTCAGGTTCGGAAGTTGAGATCAAAAGATATAGCTTCAGTGAAAGTGCAGTGGAGAGGTCAGCCCGTGGAGGAGGCTACCTGGGAGACCGAGCAGGAGATGCGGAGCAGATATCCCCACCTATTTGAGGCTTCAGGTACATTTCTTGACTCGTTCGAGGATGAACGTTTGTTTAAGAGGGGGAGGATGTGACGACCCAGCCAGTCGTCTCATGGGTTACCTCTCCGTTTTCCCCATTTCTGCTTCTAACTGCTTTAATTATCGGTTTTTTATGTGATTGGGTTGGTTGGCTCGGGTTCGGAAAGGTTTTGAGAAGGTTGAGACACTTAGTCTCTTTTAAGAAGGCTTAAGTTGGAAAAGTCAACCGGACGTTGACTTATGTGTTAGAGGGCTCGGATGTGAGTTCCGATGGTTTGGATAGCTTAGGGAGATGATTTGGGACTTAGGAGCGTGATCAAAATGTGTTTTGGAGGTCCGGAGTAGATTTAGGCTATTGGCGAAATGGAGTTTTTGGCGTTTTTCGGTTGATAGGTGAGATTTTGATATAGGGGTCGGAATGGAATTCTGGAAGTTTCGATAGCTTCGTTATGTCATTGGGATGTGTGTACAAAATATCAGGTCATTTGGACGTGGTTTGGTTGGGTTTTTGATCAAAAGCGGAATGCGAAAGAATTTAGAACCTTAGGCTTGAATTCAATGAGTTTTGGTGGTTTTCATGTTGTTTGAGGTGTTTTAGAGATAGGTACAAGTTTGAATAAGGTTATGGAATATGTTTGTGCTTTTGATTGGGGTCCCGGGGGCCTCGGGGTGATTTCGGATGGTTGACGGGGAGTTTGATATTATTATACTTTGGGCTAAATGCCATATTTGGGCTTCGTGCCAACTGTTTGAACCCTTAGGGGATTGTTAATGATATTTCACTTACTGTTTGACTTCATACTTGTGCTCAGTCATGCTATATTTTCACTATTTAATAACTCAGCTATGTTATTCTTCTTTAAACATATTAATTGATATTTTCAAAGATATTTGAGCTGAGCTTCATATTTTACTGATGCCCGAGGGGCTTATGAGATTCTGACTGAGTAAGGCCGAGGGCCTGTGTGGTGAGGATGCTTTTGGGTTGGGTTCCACGCCGCAGTAGTGATATACTAATTATGATAATGAGACCGAGGGCCTAAGATTATACGCCACGAGATGGCTTGAGATTGACATGAGGCTGAGAGCCTGTTTATGATGCCACGAGATGTCTTGATATTGCGCTTGGGCCGTAAGGGGCCCCTTCCGGAGTCTATACACCCCCAGTGAGCGCGAGTACCCATTGTGATATGAGATATAGCCCAAGGGGCTGGTATTGTTCTGTGATATTGCCCGAGGGGCTGATTTTGTTGTTACTGTGCCCGAGGGCCATTTATTATGTGTTTAGCTTTTCTTGTTGCATTTTATATACATAAATATTGTTTGACTGTTAAAAGGTGTAATGAGATTTTCACTGCTTATTTATATTCACTGATTTTGTTAGACCTCTTATAGCTTAATGTTGTGCCTTACGTGGTTTTATATTACTCAGTCTTCATTTATTTTTATTACTCACAGAGTTGGAGAACTCACTTTACTCCCTGGACCCCTGTATGCAGATTCGGGCGCTACAGGTCCTACTCCTAAGGGTTGATAGCTCCAGCAGGCCTTTGGAGATTTTACTAGGTAGCTGCTTGGGATTCGCAGCCCAGTGCGTTCTCCCTCTATCTTAATTATTTTTCATTCAGCTATGAAGTAGTGGATTAGACTTCAGACTTCTAGTATTGTTTTAGATGCTCATGACTGGCGACACCCTGATGTCGGGCTATGTTGGTTTTTAATTCCGCAACTTATACTGTTATTTTGGGATTTTATTTCTATTAAAGACTTGGTATGTATTATTTTAACTGCTTAAAGTGAATTGGAAGTGTGTCGGCTGGCCTTGTCTTCACGAGAGGCGCCATCACGATCGGATTTAGGTTTAGGGTCGCGACATCGGGACAGAGTCCCGCCATACCAAACAATACACGTCTAAATCATACTAACCAAACAAGCAACTCCGAAGCAAATGGAGCGCACCAACACCTTCCGCTGAGCCGATAGCCTACTTGGAGGGCTCTCGACCTGTCTATCGGGACCTACGGGCATGAAACGCAGCGTCCCCAGGCAAAAAGATGTCAGTACGAATAATGTACCAAGTATGTAAGGCACATAAATAAGTACACAACAGATATGGAAGAAATATAGAGTAAATGACCTAACCTGTAAGCCTGGATAACTCTGTAAATCATGAAATAATTATTGTTTCATGCATATGCGTATGAATGTCATGTCGTGCATAGATACATGTATCATAACATCATCAGGCCTCTGGTGGCATCGCATCATATCATCTCGGCCACTGTGGGCAAAATCATCAATGTATACCAGCTGATCACGTGGTTGTGCGTATATAACTCCATAAGCTTTCCCATATCCCATATACTTATATATATACATATTTATACACGTATATAACGTCATCTGGTCATGGGTCAGTGTACATGTATAAATGCATGAAATGCATAAGAAATACGTTAATAAGATTTTCTTCGAATTCCATAAAAATCAATATGCCTTTCGGATAAACTTTATCAAATACATATTTTTCTAAGACCCATGAACAGAAGATATAATGATAATTCACATGGGAAATCAAGAATATGGGTACCCCTAGTATTTCTATGAATAGAGTCATTTATGAAAGTTGCGTATTTCGCTCGTTTCATTTGTATCGTATGGATCATGCCAAAAGAAAGAAGTGATAGCCTTCACATACCTGAACCGATTCTCTTTTGCGACAACACGTAACGGCGGATCGAAGTAGAAAAAAATCCGTATAATATTTTTGAGAAAGATTGTACCGGGCTTTCTTTGAATTAGCATCTCATGTTGCACCTTGTAGCATTTCAGAGAATTTCATGTTTGAACATTGTAACAATTCAGAGGGCTTTCACGTTTGGACATTGTGAAAATTCAGAAGCTTTCACCTTTGGACGTTGTAATAATTTAGAGAGTCTCACATTTGGACGTTGTAACATTTCTTGCTTTCTCTAGCTCATAGTCACCCATATCTGGTGATCTACAAGCATTTCACAAGCCAAAATCATTATTAATTGTAACCTTGGCTTCTTGATAACACTAATTGTGATAAAGTAGGCTTCAAATGTTGCCACCTTTCCTTGTGACTTAAGAGTCACCAACTTGGCCAAACTTGCTGCCACGTTGGACCTTTAAGGCTTATCCATCCATCTTAATTAATTTAATTAGGTAATATTTCGCTATCCGGTAATTAATCAATTACCCGCATAGTTATGAATTGTCTCAAATTACTTAAAATTCTATTTCTTTTTAATACACTTTATACATCCTACTATCATGGTCATATGATACTTTCAATGGTACTAGTCCGTAAATAAAATATCGGTATTAACGCTCGACCCGTATTTTATTCCAATATGCCAAACTTGGACGACAAATTCATTTCCTTTTTTAACTTGCTTCCCCTCCCATCTTCATATTTGTTTAAAATAGCATAATCCTTATAATCTCCGAATAATCTTTTTCCTTGGACTAATGTCAATTACCTTATGACAAATTCAACGTATAATACTACAGGGTGCAACATCGTCGTAATATAATACTGCGGGACATAATATCGATGAAATATTGCGTTGCGTAACACTGGAGTACGGAAAAATTCGTACGATATTCTTGGGAAAGATTGTACCGTGCTCACTTTAAGATTCTTTTGGTTCAACATGTATTAGAAAGAGAATCAATTTCAGTAGAAGAAGGCAACTCCCTGATTTTAATTAAGAAACAGATGTACTAGCATAAAAAAAATGACTATGTGGTCATATGGGCAATAACATAACCAATACAGCTCCATATCAATGATCATTAAAAGCTTTCCAAAATAAAGCAGTGAATTTTAAAATAAAGTAAAAGAGCATGGTGTTATCAAAAATAACACCACATCGACCTAGAACGACTCGAAACTAGCCAAAAGCAACACAAAGACATAAAATAACGGCAAAGGAGACAAACCCAATCGTTAAAAGTTGAATCTTTAATCAAAAGCCCAAACTCATCCAAAAAGTCAAACCCGAGCTCCCAGCTCGAAACTCGACAAAACTCACAAAATCTGACAATCCATTCAATTACGAGTCAAACCCCACTAATTTCACTCAAATTCGACTCCGAATAAATGTCACTCAAAAATCACTTTACTAAAGTCTAGACAAAAACCCACAATTTTTCTTCTAAAATTATCAATCTAATGCCAAAAATGTAGATGGAATCACGGAATAAAAACAATACCGAGTATAAAATACTTACCCCAATCCATGTAGTTAAAGTCACCTCCAAAATTACCCAAATCCGAGATACATAGCTCAAAATATGATAAAATGACCAAGACCTTCGAAATAGAGTAATTTATGTACTATTCCAGAGGTACCTGTTACACCCTATAATTTCGTAAGTAAAAGCGCGTCGTAGGAAAACTAAGATAAGACCAAATATTAGATCATCTTTGAAAGTATATAATGTAAGTTAATCATGTTACCTTGGAGGTTACAAATATTGAAGATCATGAACAACAAGTACAAAGAGGGTTGGAAGGTTCATAAGCTAAAGGAATTGAAGAAAAAAATATTTCGTCGAAAGTCGACAAGTTGGGAATGTTATAACCCATACCTTTTGGGTGAGACTAGGCTTCTTAACATGATAAGAGGTTTATGTTATAATTTATTTTAGTCTTATGATAGTCATGTGTTATGTTTTGAGTTCAAGCGTTTTGTGGAAAAAAAGTAGATGAAAGTCATCACAAGTTAGGGTCATAAGTTTTACTGAAATTTTGGTCAAATGTCACTGCAATTTTTTTCTAATATGCTTAGAGTTACGAGGTGATCCACCAAGCAAATGGAATATCTATGAGTTTATATTCTAACACATTAAACCTTTTGTCGATAAGACATCGCAGTAGAGAGATATAAGCATTTTTGCGAGACTACGCAGACTGCTAGGTGACATGTAGGTGTGTCACCTACTTGCTTAAAAGAGAGGACTAAATATGTCCAAAAATGGGCTATTTCGGGTAGGAAAAAGAGTCCTTTTAAGGTCTTAGCGCCGCACATATAACACTCATTATATAGAAAAATAAATAGAGATAAGCCCCTGTAAAATACCTCCCAAAAATTGAACACAAACCCTAATTGATTTTCTTTTCTTTTCAAGTTCTAGTTGGAGGAAAACCTAAGGTTTGAAGAACCAAGATAGGATCTGAGATATTCAACAAATAAGGTAAGTTTATCGGAAAAGGGCTCAAAATGCCCCTAAACTATTGCAAAAGCTTTAAAAATACCCTTCATCCACCTATTGGGCTAAATATACCCCTCCATTCACCTTTTTGGTTCACTTATGTCTTTTGACCGTTAGGTCAATGCTGACTTAAAAATAATTATTATTCTTTTTGTTAAACTTAAAAAAAGAATATTTCGCAAAATATTTTTGTTTTTTTAAACGAATGCACCAGTAGTCCACTAATTTAGTAAAGTCTTCTTCTTCTTTCTTTTTCAGTTTTTAGAAAAAACAATACAGTTTTTACACAATTTTTTTTTCACTTTTTTAGTTTTTTTAAAGCATTTTTTTTCTAAAAACTGAAACAAATTGCAAAAACAGAAAAAAATGTTTTTAATAAAATATTTTCGTTTTTTAAAAACTGAAAAAATAATTTTGTTTTTGAATAATATTTTTTTTCATTTTTTTCAATTTTTTTAAAAAACGAAAATATTTTCTTTTAAAAAACTGAAAAACAAAAATAAAACGAAATGTTTTAAAAAAATTGAAAAAAATATTTTCCAAAAACAAAAATATTTTTTTCATTTTTTAAAAAATGAAATTATTTTATTAAAACTATATTTCTGTTTTTACAATTTTTTTTAGTTTTTACAATGCTATAAAATACTGAAAAAAAATATTTTTTTGGTAAGAACTGAATTGTTTTTTGTAAAAACTGAAAAAAAAAGAAGGCTTTACTAAATTAGTGGACTATTGGTGCATTAGTTTAAAAAACGAAAATATTTTGCAAAATATTTTTTTTAAGCTTTACAAAAAGAATAATAATTATTTTTAATTTTGCATTGACCTAACGGTCAAAGGGCATAAGTGAACCAAAAAAGTGGATGGAGGGGTATTTTTAGCCCAATAGGTGGATCAAGGTATCTCTTTCATTCTTTTTTCTTCTGTATATGTATAGAAAGTCGTTCTATTATTGTCCGATCTCACGGTACAGTGATCGGAAGCCGTGAGTTCTGGTTATTCAACTTGCAGTGGACTGTTTTGTGGGATGTTTTGTGTTGCTGTTGGATTTAGTGTTTTGCTACTGTTTAAGGGAGCTTTGGAGGAGAAAGGGTGTATAGAAATACCACCTAAATGCAGGGTAGTGGGCTGGTCTTTCCTCGTAACATTTTCGGGCTCGTTGACACTACTACGATGGTCGTTTTTGTATAAAGAGATTGGGGTGTGTTGAGCTATTTTGTAGTATTTTGTGGTGTATATAAGGTTGGAAAATAATGTATATATATATATATATTGTTATTGTTGTGTTCCTGTTTTTTTGGTGTTATATTGAATTGGGAGGAAGTAAAGATTATAGGGGAGATGCTGCCCGTTTTAATATAAAATAAGCTTGTTGTTCGTTATGCGATAGTTGTAACTTTCGTATATTAATGATAATATTATTATTGTTGTTGTAGATTAAGGTTTGAAGAGACGAGTTTTATGTGGTTATTGGAAAGATTGCGATAGAGTATGTTAAGGTTAAACCATTTTTTCATTTTGGCTTGATCTTGTAAATACATGCATTTGATAATGAGACATAAATAGAAGCCCGTACTCCTGAATATACGTACATTATCCTAGTCTCATAAGTTATAGTATTCTCCCATATCGGGACATTATATTCAGTTAATTATTGTCTTCCTCCAGTTAAGAGATAAGAGGGTATATATATATAGTATTACAGTATTTTCACCACCATCGAGCTATAATAGGTGGGCAAGCCCCTATTGGCAAACCTCTAATCATATGGTATGTTATATACCGAGCCTACTATGGTCGAGCGCCTATGAGCGAGCCTAAAATGGCCGAGATACCGAGACTAGTATGGTCAAGCACCTATGAGCGAGCCTACTACGTTCGAGCAGTTACACGTTCCGAGGCTTATAGGGCCGGACAGTTATTTCACTTACTATATTGAGAGAGTTGATTCAGTGTCAGTAGGTAAGTATATCTCCAAATTATCTTTGACTGCTAGTCACTTTCAGTTATTACATTATCAGTTTAGTTTTAGCTTTTAGTTATTCCATTGCCTAACATACTCGGTACATTATTTTGTACTGACGTCCCTGTCCTGGGGATGATGCATTTCACGCATGCAGGTTCGGATAGACAGAATGGTAGACCTCCTCCATAGGTGTCGTTCGTGTTCATCTTGATCGGTAAGCTCCACGTCCTTCGGAGTCACCTGGTCTAGGCTTTTGAGTACATGTTGTGCATATATGTATATATATTATGGGTAGGTCGGGACCCTGTTCCGACCACATTAAATCCATAAGTTAGTGTAGTATGTTGGTCTTGTAGCCCTTATATGTATATTTTTGTTGGATCTTGAGCTGTAGTAGTTATGACGGCCTTGTCGGACCAGCTTTATATTGATGTTCAGTCTGAGCTAGTTTTCGTTAAGTTTTATATTTTATTTTACAAATTGTCTTGCAATGTGGGCCTATGGCCAAAGTATGACATTTTATGTGAGGCACCGGGTGCTGGTCTCCCCTTCCCCCCCCCCCTCTCCCCCGCGGGTTTGAGGCATGACAAACTTGGTCTCAGAGCAGTTCTATACTAGGAAGTCAACAAGCCATGTCTAGTAGGGTCTTTTTTATAGATGTGTTGTGCACCAAATTATATAAACCGCGAAACACAAGGCATTTAGGAGTCGGTTACCATTCTTTCAAATCTAATTCGTGCTGTATGGCTAGTCAGAGGAGAGACAAAACAGCGGGTGAAGGAACCAGCAGGGTACCCCCTAGTAGATGGGGCCCCAGGGCGAGACCCCTACTTAGCCATTACCGGCTCCTCCACCACCTGACGGGATTCCTAGGGATATCGCACATCCAGTTTCCCCCTCAACTTCCTTCATATCAGGACCTGAAGAGTGTGGTGCATTTGTTGACATAGTTGGTAGCTACCCAGCAACAGGCTAGGGCATCGGCTAGTAGAGGATCTTCTGAGGGGTTTGGAAGTTCAAGTGTCCGAGTGTATATTGACTTGAGTCCCAAGAGTTCACGATGACAGATCAAAGGGAGGACATGCGAGATTTCATATATCAGCTTCACAGGATATTTCAGGTTATGCATGCCACGGAGAAAGAGGCAGTTGAGCAGGCAGCTTTTTAACTCCGAGATATAGCCGTCCTTTAGAATGAGGGATGTGAGAGGTCTAGAGGACGTGATACACCTCCAGCTATTTGGTAGAATTTTCATATGTCTTCCTTGACCAGTACTTACCGCGGAAGATTTGACAGGCTCGAGTCGATCAGTTTCTAGCCGTCAAGCAAGGCAATATGAGCGTTTGAGAGTATAGTCTCCGTTTCGACTCATTGGCCAAATTTGCTCAATCCATAGTTGCTACTATGCGGGACAGGATCCACATGTTTACATTAGGGTTGGCTCTAGAGTTGACGGAGGCATCTGCCGCCACTGCATTGTAGGAGAGTGTGGAAATCTCCCATGTTCAGGCATTCACCCAGAACATAGAAAGAGGCAGGCATCGGTAGCAGGGTATATAGAGGAGTGAGCAAGGGCAGCGTAAGGGGATGAGATTTTCCAGGTCTCGGGTGTAGTCTCAGGGTAGTTATATGCCTAGTACTTCAGACGGACACCTAGGCCTCCACCGCCTCGTTTATAGGGTTACAGGTATAACCGTTATACTCAGTCAGGACCAGGTGAGAGCTCATGGGCATCGAGTTT
Source organism: Nicotiana attenuata (assembly GCF_001879085.1). Classification (NCBI taxonomy): domain Eukaryota; kingdom Viridiplantae; phylum Streptophyta; class Magnoliopsida; order Solanales; family Solanaceae; genus Nicotiana; species Nicotiana attenuata. The sequence continues at coordinate 328,933 of NW_017670380.1, read as the reverse complement.
GCTGCGACAGCAAGGTTCAGGCAGACATGGTCATTTTCGGCATGGCGTGACATTTGTGATAGTGGACACTTAGGCCAATGCCGAGCAGGTTCCGACGCTTGTTATACATGTGGGCGTCTGGGGCATATGATGCGAGACTGCCCAAATAGAGATTCTTGGGGTATGACATAACCAACGAGTTAAATAATAGGATCATCTATGTTCGTGCATCCTTCAGGGCGCGAGTCTCAGTCTTCGGCTGGTAGAGGTTGAGGCAGAGGTAGAGGTTTCATTTCATGCAGTTATTAGAACCGTATCAATACTTTAGCGGGTCGACAGGACCAAGAATCTTCACTAGACATTGTTACAAGTATATTGACCATTTTCTCTCATGATGCTTATGTCTTGATAGACCCAGGATCTAACTTATCGTATATTACCCCGTTTGTCGTTAGGAAGTTTGGTATAGTGCCAGAAATACTAACTGATCCTTTAGTTCTATCGACACCCGTCCGAGAACCGATTATTGCTAGACGGATTTAGTGAGGTTGTACGGTGACATTTGTAGTCGTCAGACCTCAACCAATCTAGTTGAGCTAGAGATGATGGATTTTGATGCTATCATGGGCATGGGCTGGTTGGCAGCTTGCTATGTCATAGTTGATTGCCGAGAAAAGGCTACCATATTTTATTTTCCAGGTGAGCCAGTTCTTGAATGGGTAGGTAATACAGCGACACCCAGAGGTAGGTTTATTTCCTATCTGAAAGCGGGAAAATGATCGCAGAAGGGTGCATTTATCATGCTATGCGAATTAGAGATGCAGATGCTGAGATAAATACACTTCAGTCTATTCCATTAGTCATAGAGTACGGAGATGTGTTTCTAGAAGAACTTCCAGGTATTCCTCCTGAGCAAGAGATTTATTTTAGCTTCGATTTGCTTCTGGGAACTCAACCATTATTCATCCCTCCGTATAGAATGGCACCTGCCGAATTGAAGGAGTTGAAGGAGCAGTTAAAAGATTTGCTGGAGAAAGGTTTCATCAGACGCAGTACGTCACCTTCGGTGCACCGGTATTGTTTGTGTAGAAGAACGACGGCTCGCTGAGGATGTGTATCGATTATAGGTAGCAGAACAAGGTTAATATGAAGAATAATTATCCACTTCAAAGGATCGATGACTTGTTTGATCAATTGTAGGGGACTAGATGCTTATCAAAGATAGATTTGAGGTCGGGGTACCACCAGGTCAGTGTTTGGGAAAAAGATATTTCGAAGACAGCCTTCAGGACCCGATATGGCCACTTCGAGTTCCTTGTCATGTCCTTCGGGTTTACAAATTCACCCGCCGTATTTATGGACTTGATGAATAGCATATTTTGGCCATTATTAGATATGTTCGTCTTGATGATATTCTGGTTTATTCACGTTCAGAGGAGGAGCACGCATACCACCTGTGAGAGGTACTCCAAACCATCCGTGATCGTAAGTTGTATGCTATGTTTTGTAAATGTGATTTTGGTTAAAGTTTGTAGCATTCTTAGGGCATATTATACCCGATGAAAGTATAAAGGCAGACAATAAGAAGATTGAGGCCGTGAAATCCTGGCCTAGACCTACCACTACGACAGAGGTTCGTAGTTGTCTAGGCTTAGCAGGCTACTACCCGAGGTTCGTATAGGGGTTTTCTTCCCTTTTGGCACCATTGACGAAGCTGACTCAAAAAGCAGCTATGTTTTAGTGGACAGAGGCTTGTGAGTGGAGTTTCAAAGAGCGTAAGAATAGGTTGACCTCAGCGCCAGTTCTAACACTTCTAGAGGGTCTAGAGGGTTATGTCGTGTATTGAGATTCCTCAAGTGTCGGCTTAGGATGTGTCTTGATACAACATGGAAAGGTAATTGCGTATGCTTCAAGGAAGTTGAGGAAGCACGAGAGTTAGTTGCGGTTGTCCATGCACTTAGGATATAGCACCATTATTTATAATGTATTCATGTGGATGTATTTACAGATCATAAAAGCCTGGAATATATGTTCAAGCAAAAGGAGTTGAATTTGTGATAGAGGCGATGGCTAGAGTTAATGAAAGAATATGAGGTTAACATTCTCTACCATCCAAGGAAAGCTAATTTGTAGCTGATGCCTTAAGTCACCAATCTATGGGTAGCTTAGCACATGTATAGGCTGGGAAAAGAGAACTAGATAGAGAGCATTATCAATTGGCTTGTTAGGGGGTTTAGTTAGTAGATTATGACGATGGTGGAGTTGTACTCCAAAACACTGCAAAATCATCTCTCAAAGTCGAAGTAAAGGAAAGGCAGTAGGAGGACCCAGAGTTGGTCGAGTTGAGAGAGAGAGTTCCGCAGCAGAAGAAGCCGCTATTAGAGCTCAAGGAAGATGGAGTTCTCAGATAGAGGGGTCGTTTGTCTTTCCCAGATGTAGTAGGGCTACGAGACAGGATTATATCAGAGTCACATTATTCGTGGTATTCCATTCATCATGGGTCTACGAAGATGTATCATCACATTAAGGATTTGTACTGGTGGAACGATATGAAGAGGAACAGTGCTGAGTTTTTCATGCAGTGTCCTAGTTGCCAGCAGGTGAAGGTAAAGCACTAGAAGCCCGAAGGGCTAATGCAGTCTATAAAGGTCCTGATGTGGAAATGGGAGGCGATAAACATGGACTTTGTCATAGGTTTGCCTCGTTCTCGTCGTAAGTTCAATTCTATACGGGTGACAATCGATAGGCTCACGAAATAAGGCCATTTACTATCTGTCAGATCTACATATACAGTCGAAGATTATGCAAAGTTATACATTAAGGAGATAGTGCGGCTACACGGAGTACCAATATCCATTATATCTGACCGTGGGGCCCGGTTTACAGAACATTTCTGGAGGTGATTACAGAGAGGTCTAGGGACTCAGGTGAATCTCAGCACTACCTTTCCACAGACTGATGGACAAGCCGAGCGCACAATTCAGAAGCTCGAGGATATGTTACGAGCATGTGTGTTGGATTTTAAAAGAAGTTGGGATGAGCATCTACCTCTTATCAAGTTTTCATATAATAACATTTACCACTCCAGTATCCAGATGTCTTCGTACGAGGCTTTGTATGGGTGTAAGTGCAGATCTGCTATAGGGATGTTTGATGTTGGAGAATCTGGGTTACATGGACTAGACTTGGTTCAGCATGCCGTGCAGAAAGTAAAGCTTATCCAAGAGTGGCTGTTGACGACTCAAAGTCGTCAAAATTCATATTCTGACGTGCGGCGGCGAGACTTAGAGTTCGGGGTTGATGACTAGGTATTCTTAAAGGTGTTGCCTATGAAAGGCGTGATGAGGTTTGTTAAGAAAGGGAAGCTCAGCACACGATATATTAGGCCTTATAGGATTATTCGAAGAGTCGGCCGAGTAGCTTAAGAGTTAATATAAAATAATCTTGTCGTTAGTTATGTGATGATTGTACCTTTCGTAAATTAATGATAGTATTATTATCATTGTTGTAGATTAAGGTTTGAAGAGACGAGTTCAACGTGGTTATTAGAAAGATTGTGATAAGGTATGTTAAGGCTAAACCTTTTCTTCATTTTGGCATGATCTTGTAAATACATGCATTTGATAATGAGAAATAAAGAGAAGTCTGTACTCCTGAATTTATGTACATTATCCTAGTCTCATACGTTATAGTATTCTCCCTTATCTGGACGTTATATTCAGTTATGCATTGTCTTCTTCCAGTCAAGAGAGCAGAGGGTCTATATATATATATATATATATATATATATATATATATATATATATATATCACATTATTTTCACCACCCTCGAGCTATAATCGGTGGGCAGTTTATTATGGGTAACCTCTGATCAGATGGTAAGTTATATACTGAGCATACTATGGCCGAGCGCCTATGAGCAAGCCTACTACGGCCGAGCAGTTACACGTGCCGAGCCTTCTAGGGGCGGACAACTATTTTACTTACTATATTGAGAGAGTTGAGTCAATATCAGCAGCTAAGTATATCTTAAGATCATCTTTGACTCCTAGTTACTGTCAGTAATTATATTATCAATTTAGTTTCATCTTTCTGTTATTATATTTCCTTACATATTCGGTACATTATTTTGTACTGGGACTGCTGCATTTCATGCATGCAGGCTTGGATAGACAGACTGGTAGACCTCCTCCATAGGTGTTGTCCGCGTTTAGCTTGATCGGTAAGCTCCACGTCCTTCGGAGTTGCTGGGTCTAGGATTTTGAGTACATATTCTGTACATATGTATATATATTATGTGTAGGTCGGGGTCCTGTTCCGACTACAGTGCATCCGTCAGTAGAGGCTTGTAGACATATCTTGTCAGTAAGTGCAGTATGTTGGGCTTGTAGACCTTGTATGTATATTTTTGTTTGTTTGTCAGCTGTAGTAGTTATGATGGCATTGTCAGCCCATTTTTTTACTAATGTTCAGTCAGAGCTAATTTCCGTTTAGTTTTATATTTTGTTTTACAAGTTGTCTTCCAGTGTGGCCCTACGGTAAAAGTCTGACACTTTATGTGAGGCACCGGGTGCCGGTCTCGCCCCCCTAGGTTTGGAGCGTTACAGTACCCTTGGTGAATGCGGTCACCAACCTCACGATCGTGATTCCAAAATTTTCTTGCACACATTTTACCTTTCGTGATTGCGGCCATTTCCCCGCAATCGCGATGAACGAATTTCCACTACGCTAGCCAAACTCATCTTTGGTTTCCTGTAGTGTATCAGTCATACTTTTTGTATCAAACTCCAAATTACAAATAGTTTGATTTTCCGAAAACTAATCACAAACATCTACAACTTTCATTTTTAGATCACCTCCAAATTTGTCACGACCCAAAATCTAACTAGTCGTGGTGGCACCTAACCCCAACTGCTAGGTAAGCCAATTAGCAGTCGTCCAATTCGAATGAGACTTACTAAGAAGATAACTGATGAAATAACTGAACTTTTATACCAAAATCCCAAGGATTGGTAGTAGAAATCACGACCTTCTAAGATTTAGAGTTCACAAAGCTGGTACGAAAAAAATACATCATCTATTCAAAATGTACATGAACAAATCTATAAATCCAAAGCTTCCAATAATAGGAGGTAGCTACAACTGGAACGCAGGTTCATCATCAAAGTTAGCTCCCACCATACACAACAATATCAGCTCCATAATCTGCACGCAAGGTACACTTGTATTAGTTTTTTTTATCTCTGATTCGTATGGTAGCACTTCTTTCTCAGAAGGTCGAGTCATTCACCAATCTAACCTATAGCCTGCGCACAGTCTAAGAACACCAAACGTAAAAAGAGAAAAATAAAATAAAAAGAAAAATTCCTGAATTAGCACTACAAACTATTTCAAACACTATTGATTACCATTCCCCGGCAACGACGCCAAAATTTGACGAGCGCAAAAATACCACTTAAAATTATGCTCGCTAATTAAATATGGTATAGTATAATATCGTATCCATAGAGATTGGAGTTAAATATTATTATCGTATTTTCTAGTTTTATTGCTATCCAAGATGATCAACAACTGAGATTTATGTGATTAATGCTAAAATTAACTAAGAATCTAGATCTATTGACTAATGACGATCGAATCAAGGACTGAGCAAGGAAAGATATCAATGGGAGAAGATAGGGGTTGATAGGATAGGTGAAAGATAACTGCCTGGGATTTAACTCTAGTTAATTCACTTCAATGTTCAAGTGAGTATCTCGAATTCACTTGATTATTAGTTCAATTGTATAGTAGAAACTCCTCTCTTGATTAAGTCTCAACCTCAAGAGATGAACCAATTTAAGCTATGTGAAGATATGCAAGAATGCATAGTGGATTGGTCTTTAGGATAACCTCTCTCGATTATCCTCCTAAATAGTTTTAGTCAACGATTCAACTAGCCTCTTTTCTTTAATAAGAAGAATTAATGAACTCAACCAACAATATAATGCAAAGATGCCTATCTTGATTACATGAACAAATGAATATATATGCAACAATAAAATCATCCAAAAGCGTCAATACATAAAACTAGAGTTATAATCCACCAACAAATATCAATACACAAAATCCATCAAACTCTAAAGAGAACTACTCCATACACACGGAGTAATTCATCACAAATATAATTAAAAGATAGAAAAATATAAATTCAATCCAAACTCGGGTCTTGGGTGAGGAAGGAATGATGAAAACCTTGTGCTTTTGCTCCTCCAACTCTTCCTTAGCCTCCTTAGGTCGATTATGTGTCAAAAATCAAGAAAATAATATATTTCCATGTATTTATACCAAGTAGGGTCGGACCCAGATTAAACCACCTTCTCCTAGCCGAAATAGGACATTGGCTATGTAAAATTTGCACAGACATGCCGCATGGGGCGACGCGCCATGCGGGGCATTAGTGGGGATTTCCAAAGAGCTTGAACTTTCAAGATGCAACACAAATGTACAGAAGTGGTGCCCCACGCGCCACTCCATGCGCCGCCTGTAACACCCCATACGTTCGGACTAGGTATGAATATGTTAAATGGATATTAATTTGATATTTTAGACATATGAGGTCCCATCTGGATGACTATGGGTGAGAATAGTTGTTTCAAAATCAAGATGGAAAGTGAGGTGCATAAGATTTGACAAAATCGACTAAGTTTGCAGAAGGTCTATCTTCCAGCAGAGTTTAGTGAATATGTGTAAGGAATTTGGGAAAACTCAAAGCATGAACATTCTAGGCAGCGTTCCAACGATATATTATGGAGCCCGAACGGATCTCTGAGCAAAACGTTATGCGCATTTTACAGAACAATATGCAATATGCGCGCCCTTAGCGCGCCCCTAGCGTGGCCGCGCTTCATTTGAGGCAGTGTTACTGCCGTTTTGCGCGGTCAGTAGCGCGGTCAGGTCTACAGGTGCGCGGGCGCGCTCATGGGGGGTCGTTTTAAAGCCCTACTTCGTCCCCTACAGCTCCAAAACATAAAAACTTGCTCTAGAAAGTGGAACTCTAAAAAACCTAACTCCTTAAGGGTCTTTCCACCACCCAAGGTAAGTTTTAATGGTGATTCTAAGTTAATTTCAATTTCCCAACATCTTATTAACATGGGTAAACCCTCCATATCATTAGATATTTGATTGGGACATCATTGTTGAGAGAAGGAAGCCTAGAACTCGAATTCAAAGAGTTTGAACTTCAAAAAGGTAATGTCTTCACCCTCTAATTGATTCTAGAATTGGTTTAATGATTTTAAACCCTAGTTCATGAGATATGAGTTGATAGATTTGATAGAAAAGCATGAACCATTATAGGTTTGGGGTGTTGATTATTGGTTAAGGGTGTTGTTTACTTTATGGGTGATAAAGAATAATGTTGATTATAACCATTTGAGACTTTAGAATTTATCTAGGAGCAAGAGAATGGGTTATTGGGTGTAGAGACACCATTAATAAGGACTATGAAGCTTTATTCTCACCAAGTGTTTGATAAAATACTTAAGTGATCAAAAGATAAGCATCATAGCTAATATGGAATCCCTTTGACTTGTATTGCTATAGATTAAAGTTGAAAGGGTTGACAAACAATGTATTACGCTCAAGAGAATGAAGTTAAGGTATGTGAGGCTAACTCTCTATGTTTGGGGATGTTATTGATTCTCACCTACACTACGTTTCTCTTACGACGTTACTAATTGCCTCAGAAATATAGTTTAGCCTAGTTCCTTGAATAGTTGTAGAACTTCTATTCTTTAGCTTCATAACTCATTCATGACTTTCGTTCTGAATGTTGTGAGCTCAATGCGTATTCAATATAGACTTGGGTTTGATGCCCCCGAGTCGTAGCATAGATTTCTCAGTATGCCATAAACATTTGAAGTTTCAGTGTTCATAATCAGTTCAAGAATACATGTCTCAGTCTAGTCCTATTCAGTATTCCAATATTATGTAACTCTGTGTGATCCAGTATTCCAGTATCATGTAACTCAGTGTGATTCAGTATTTCACTATCATGTATTTCAGTATCATTCTCAGTTCCTGATTTTAAATCCCTGAATGTTGAACACATGTATTTGGGCCTGAGGCCGCAGTTTATGCTTTATGCATATTTGGGCCTGAGGCCGCAATTATGTATACGTATATGTGACAACCCAAAGGGGTCATCACTTGTTTTCTTACCATCCTATACTTCCATGGCCTTGAAAACCTCATCTAGGGTAGCCTCGATTTGCGTGCATAGTCCAAGCGCGTAGCCTGAAAGCTTAAATATGAATTCTGTGAGAAAAATGCTAATTTTCAATATTAAATTGAATAAATTTGACTTCGGTCAACATTTTGGGTAAATAGAACCGGACCCGTGATTTGACGGTCCCGGAGGGTCCGTAGGAAAATACGGGACTTAGGCGTATGCCCGGAATCGAATTCCGAGGTCCCAACTCCAAGAACTGAATTTTTGTGTGAAATTGTTTTCTGGAGATAACTAAGAAAATTGGAAATGAAATGTGGTTAGAAGACCATGGTATCGGGCCGTATTTTGGTTCCGGCGCTCGGTACAAGTCTTATATATGATTTAATCACTATTTGTAAAGTTTGGTTGAAAACGGACGTCGTTTGACGTGTTTCGGACTTAAAATGGGAATTTGATGTTTTATTAAAAATTTGGAAGAAATCATGAGTTTTGGGGCTTGATTCGATGTATATGATGTTATTTTGGCGATTTGATCGCACGGATAAGTCCGTAGGATGTTTTTTAGGTTGTGTGCATATTTGGTTTGGAGCCCCGAGGGCTCGGGTGAATTTTGGATAGGTGTCGGAGTGCATTTTCAACCTTGGGAATTTCGCTGCTATTACTGACCTGCAGGCTTCGCAATTGTCTTGCAAATGCGAGCTCGCAATTGCGAAGTCCCCAATTCTCCTCATAGTTTGCAAATGCGAACAAGTGTTCGCAATTCCCATTGCGAACCCCAGTTCGCAATTCCCATATCTGCAGCCCAACAATTTTCATACTTAGTCGAATTTTAGGCCATTTTTCACCCCACTTTCAAAATACAACTCCTTAGGCGATTTTTCAAGAACAAGTTCCATTCAAAATTATTTGTAAGTCAATTTTTACTCAATTATTTCATTTATTAACATCATTTAACATGTTTTCCACTTAAAATCAAGGATTTTCATGGGTGAAATTGGGGGTTTTGGGTAGAACCTAGGTTTTTCTAAAATTGGGGATTTGGACCTCAATTTGAGGTCCGATTTCAAAACAAATTATATATTTGAGTTCGTGGGGGAATGGGTAATCGGATTTTGGTTCGAACCTCGGGTTTTGACCACGTTGGCCTGAAGGGCGTTTTGGTCATTTTACCTAAATTTGCGTCTTAGTTGTAAATTAAATAGTAGAATTAGTTGCTTGGGATGTTATTTACGAGATGTAATTGAAATGAACAGATTTGAGCCATTTGGAGTCGGATACTCGTGGCAAAAGAGTGATTTCAATTTGATTTTTGAGCCGGTCGAGGTAAGTGGCTTGTCTAACCTTGTGTGGGGGACTTCTTCCCCTTAGGACATGATATTTGATGTTTGAATGCCTCGTACGTGAGGTGACGAGCGCGTACTTGAGCTAATTATTGGAAATCCGTTTTTACTTGAAGTATTTAAATTGAGTTTTCTTGCTTATCTGTTATTTTAAATTGCAAGTTTATCCTATGCTAGTTTAGAGAAGCATGTTTATTTGACTTATTTGTCTATGTCCTTGAACTGTCTTGTTTGTACTCCGTGCAGTATGTTAGGCTAGGATTTCCTATTACTTGTTCTGAGTTTAGCATTTATCCTTATGTTTGGGCTGTAATTGTGTGTTTTCAAATTAGGACTACGGGAAGGCATCCCGGGAGATCCCCCTGCACTTGATATGTTCTGGACTGAAGGTGTGGGATACAAGGACATCCCTGGCACATGTTATTACAAGTTTTTGAGGATACCAAGAGATCCTCGGGATACCAAGAGATCCCTCGTGTATATGATGAGGATACCAAGAGATCCTCGGAATACCAAGAGATCCCTCGTGTATATGATAAGGATACCATGAGATCCCTCGTGTATATGATGAGGATACCAAGAGATCCTCGGGATACTAAGAGATCCCCGGTTGGTGTTCCTGTTATGAATAGTAATTACTCGTATTGTGCTGTTTCTGTTTTCTATTACGATTTTTCCTTATTTATTCTGTCTAGATTCTCGCTTTAGACTTTATTTATTCTGTTTTTCCTTATCTTATTATATATTATTTTATATCTCAGTAGGGCCTTGACCTTTCCTCGTCACTACCCAACCGAGGTTAGGCTTGGCACTTACTGAGTACCGCTATGGTGTACTCATGTCCTTCCTGCGCATGTTTTTCATGTGCAGATCCAGGTACCTCCACTAAGGCGCACTATCCTTGAGGCAAGGAGAGCTACGGAGACTTTGAGGTACATCTGCAGCGTCCGCAGACCGAAGAGGCTCCTTCTTACTCTATCTTGTAGCGTTTAGACTTCTTTCGTACTTTGATGTAGACTTTTCTGGGGTTTAGAGCAGTGTATTACATTTCTATTAGCCTGTGTTTCCCGTGAGTTTCCGAGTTTTGGGGTGATATTGTAGACTTCCGCGTTTGAGTTGTATATGCCAAGTGGCACTTATATAAAGCTTTCCTTCTATTTTTGCTTAGTTTAATTTATTGTTCCGCAAGTTATATTATTTCCGCATTTTAGGCTTACCTAGTCGTAGGGACTAGGTGCCATCACGACATGTTCACGGAGGTCGAACTGGGGTCTTGACAAGTTGGTATCAGAGCTCTAGGTTCATAGGAGTCACGGAACACAGGCCGGTTTATTAGAGTCTCGCTGATCGGTACAGAGACGTCTGTACTTATCTACGAGAGGCTATGTAATTGCTAGGAAATTTTTCTCTTCATTTGATTTCCTTGTCGTGCGATATTTTGACATCACAAATTCTAAACTTCTGCCTTCTATTCTCTCACAGATGGTGAGGACACGCGCTACTCGGGATGATCAGGCACCCGCGCCCCCTACTGCAGCCGTCAGAGGCCGGGGCCGAGGTAGAGGTCGAGGATGCGCACGTGGTGCAGCCAGAGCACCTGCCCGATGTACCACCAGCAGGTCTAGCCGGAGCCCAGGCACCTGGCACACCTACTACTGCCACTACTACTCCAGCCCTTCAGGAGACTTTGGCTCAGTTCATGAGTATGTACACCACCTTGGCTTTGGCAGGGTTGCTTCCCCTTGCTGCAGCCACATCCCAGGGTGTGGGAGGAGCACAAACTCCCGCCGCCCGCACTCCTGAGCAGCGAGTGCAGGTTGAGCAGGTTCCTGAGATTATTCCCGCACCGCCTGTAGTCCCAGTTCAGCCCGAGGACGGCTCAGCTGCTTCAGAGGACAAGCAACGGAGAATTGAGAGGTTCAAGAAGTATGATCCCCCAGTATTCAGTGGATTAGCATCAGACGATGGCTTGGGATTTCTAGAGGAGTGCCACAGTATTCTTCGCACTATAGGCATAGTAGAGTCCAACGGGGTTTCCTTTAGTGCTTTTCAGCTTCGTGGAGCCGCCTATGATTGGTGGCCCACTTATGAGATAGACAGTCCAGTTTTCGGATATGTTTTTGAGAGAGTTTGTCCCCTAGAGTCTCAGGGATGCATGGCGCGCAGAGTTTGAGCATTTGCGCCAGGGTGCTATGACCGTTTCGGAGTATGCTATCCGTTATACCAGGTTGGCCAGGCATGCACCGGCTTTGGTTGCTACAGTCCGCGAGAGAGTTTGTAGGTTCATTGAGGGTCATTTCCCACCCATCAGATCTAGCATGGTTCGAGAGTTGGAGATGGACATTCCTTATCAGCACGTAGTGAGCATTGCTAGGAGGATCGAGGTTATGCTCGCCAGGGAGCGAGTGGAGAGAGAGGCCAAGAGGTCTCGAGAGTCGGGCCACTACTCTGGTGCTCGTACCCCAGCAGCAGGTCGTTATAGCAGAGGTTATGCGGGTCGCCCCGTTCATTCAGCTCTCCCAGCAGCTAGCAGTGTTCCAGCTCCGCCTATACCCAGGAGCCTTACTATGCACCTCCAGTTTCTAGCGCGCCCCCTGCGCGGGGTGCTTTCAGAGGCTAGTCCAGCAGATCTGGCCCGAGCCAGTCACAGCCACCGCACCCTCCCAGAGCTTGTTTTGAGTGTGGTGACACCCGCCATGTGATGAGGGATTGCCCTAGACTTGGGAGGAGTGCACCCCCATAGACTGCTCAGCCACAGCGTGCTCCTTAGAGTTCTCAGGCCATGGTCACAGCTCCAGCTGCTACCCCACCTGCCCAGCAGGCTAGGGGCGGGGGTCGGAGAGATAGAGGCCGCCCTCGAGAGAGGGGCCAGGCCAGATATTATGTTATTCCTGCTTGTACTGAGGTTGTTGCCTCCGACTCCGTCATTAAAGGTATTATACTGGTTTGTCACAGAGAGGCATCGGTTTAATTCGATCCGGGCTCTACTTATTCTTATGTGTCTTCTTACTTTGCTCCACATTTGGGTGTGCCTCGGGATTCTTTGAGTGCCCCCGTTTATGTTTCTACTCCTGTGGGGGGTTCTCTTGTTGTGAACCGCGTTTATCGGTCATGTTTGGTTACTATTCGTGGTTTTGAGACCAGAGCGGATTTATTGTTGCTCGGTATGGTTGATTTTGCCATTATTCTAGGCATGGACTGGTTGTCGCCCCATTTTGCTACTCTTGATTGTCACGCCAAGACCGTGACGCTGGCTATGCTAGGTATTCTGCGTGTTGAGTGGAGTGGTACTTTAGATCGCACTCCCAGTAGAGTTATCTCTTTCCTTAAAGCTCAACGTATGGTTGAGAAAGGGTGTGCCGCGTACTTAGCATATGTGAGAGATGTCAGTGTTGATACCCCTTCTGTTGATTCAGTCCCAGTGGTACGGGATTATCTCGATGTGTTTCCAGATGATCTTCCGGGCATGCCGCCCGGTAAAGACATTGATTTTGGCATTGATCTGTTGCCGGGCACGCAGCCCATCTCTATCCCTCCGTATCGCATGGCTCCTCCTGAGTTGAAGGAGTTAAAGGATCAATTACAGGAATTACTTGATAAGGGCTTTATTCGCCCCAGTGTTTCACCTTGGGGTGCTCCTGTCTTTTTTGTGAAGAAAAAGGATGGTTCTATGCGTACGTGCATCGATTATCGCCAGCTGAACAAGGCTACAGTGAAGAATCGTTATCCCTTGCCTCGTATTGAGGATCTGTTTGACCAGCTTCAGAGCGCACATTTGTTTTCTAAGATTGACTTGCACTCAGGTTACCATCAGTTGAAGATTCGGGAGCCAGATATCCCGAAGACTGCCTTCAGGACTCGGTATGGTCATTACGAGTTCTTTGTTATGTCATTTGGGCTGACCAATGCCCCAACAACTTTTATGCATTTGATGCACAGTGTGTTCGGACCATATCTCGACTCGTTTGTTATTGTTTTTATTGATGATATTCTGGTGTATTCCCGGAGTCGGGAAGATCATGAGCAGCACCTGAGGACCGTGCTTCAGACCGTGAGAGAGAAGAAGTTATATGCAAAGTTCTCAAAATGCGAGTTTTGGTTGAGTTTTGTGGCATTCCTAGGCCACGTGGTATCGAGTGAGGGCATTCGGGTGGATCCGAAGAAGGTAGAGGCAGTGCAGAGTTGGCCTCGACCCTCCTCAGCTACAAAGATTCGTAGTTTCCTTGGCTTGGCGGGCTACTACCGTCGATTTGTAGAGGGATTTTCATCTATTGCGGCCCCTATGACTAGATTGACCCAGAAGGGTGCCCCATTTCAGTGGACAGAGGAGTGTGAGGCGAGCTTTCAGAAGCTCAATACAGCTTTGACTACAGCCCCAATTTTGATGTTGCCTACCGGTTCGGGGTCTTATACTGTCTATTGTGATGCGTCGAGAGTTGGCCTTGGAGCGGTGTTGATGCAGGACGGTAGGGTGATTGCCTATGCATCCAGACAGTTGAAGATACATGAGAAGAACTACCCTGTCCACGACTTTGAGTTATCTGCTATTGTTCATGCCTTGAAGATCTGGCGTCATTATTTGCACGGTGTGCCTTGTGAGATCTATATTGACCATCGGAGTTTGCAACACTTGTTCAAGCAAAAGGATCTAAATATGCGTCAGAGGAGGTGGTTAGAGTTGCTGAAGGATTATGATATTACTATTCTGTACCACCCGGGTAAGGCCAATGTGGTGGCGGACGACTTGAGTCGGCGGGCGGAGAGTTTGGGTAGTTTGGCATATTTACCAACTTCAGAGCGGCCTATGGCGATGGATGTTCATGCCTTAGCCAGCCAGTTTGCGAGATTGGACCTTTCGGAGCCGGTCGGATTCTAGCCTTTGTGGTTTCCCGGTCTTCCCTATTTGATCGTATCAGGGAGCTGTAGTAAATGACCCTCATTTGCTTGTCCTTAAGGACAAGGTCCAGCACGGTAATGCCAGAGATGTGACCATCGGAGATGACGGGGTATTGAGGATGCAGGGTCGGATTTGTGTGCCCAATGTTGATGATCTTCGAGAGTTAATTTTAGCAGAGGCCCATAGTTCGCGGTATTCCATCCATCCGAGTGCCGCGAAGATGTATCAGGACTTGAGGCAACATTCTTGGTGGAGGCGGATGAAGAAGGATATAGTTGGATATGTAGCTAGATGCTTCAACTGTCAACAGGTGAAGTATGAGCACCAGAGACCGAGTGGGTTGCTTCAGCAGATAGAGATTCCGGATTAGAAGTGGGAGCGTATCACCATGGACTTTGTATCTGGACTCCCATGGACCTTGAAGAAGTTTGATGCCATTTGGGTCATTGTGGATAGGCTGACCAAGTCCGCTCATTTCATTCCTGTGTGTACCACTTATTTATCGGAGCGGTTGGCGGAGATTTATATCTGGGAGATCGTCCGTCTGCATGGTATTCCAGTTTCTATTATTTCGGATAGAGGTACTCAGTTTACGTCGCGGTTCTGGAGAGCCGAGCAGCAGGAGTTAGGTACTCGGGTGGAGTTGAGCACAACATTTTACCCCCCAGACGGATGGACAGTCCGAGCGCACTATTCAGATTCTTGAGGATATGCTCCGTGCGTGTGTGATTGAGTTTGGAGGGCCTTGGGATCAGTTCTTGCCTTTAGCGGAGTTTTCCTACAACAACAGCTACTAGTCGAGCATCCAGATGGCTCCTTATGAGGCTTTATATGGTAGGCGGTGTCGATCTCCTGTTGGATGGTTTGAGCCGAGGGAGGCTCGGTTGTTAGGTACGGATTTGGTTCAGGAGGCCTTGGACAAGGTCAAGATCATTCAGGATAGGCTTCGTTCAGCTCACTCTAGGTTGAAGAGTTATGCAGATCGCAAGGTTGGAGATGTAGCATTTATGGTTGGTGAGCGGGTATTGCTCCGAGTATCGCCTATGAAGGGCGTGATGAGATTTGGGAAGAAGGGCAAGCTTAGCCCTAGGTACATTGGTCCGTTTGAGATTCTTGATCGAGTGGGAGAGGTGGCTTATAGACTCGCATTGCCGTCTAGCTTATCAGCCGTGCATCCAGTTTTTCATGTATCCATGCTTCAGAGGTATCACGGCGACCCAGCCCACGTGTTAGATTTCAGCATTGTCCAGTTGGACAAGGACTTGTCCTATGAGGAGGAGCCGGTAGCTATTCTAGACCGGTAGGTTCGTCAGTTGAGATCCAAGAGTTTTCCTTCTGTTCGTGTCCAATGGAGAGGTCAGCCTCCTGAGGCATCGACCTGGGAGTCTGAGTCTGATATGCGGAGCCGTTATCCTCACCTTTTTCCCGACTCAAGTGCTTTTTTCTTTTGTCCGTTCGAGGACGAACGGTTGTTTTAGTGGTGAAGGATGTGACGACCCAAAGGGGTCATCACTTGTTTTCTTACCATCCTGTACTTCCGAGGCCTTGAAAACCTCATCTAGGATTGCCTCGATTTGCGTGCGCAGTCCGGGCGCGTAGCCTGAAAGCTTAAATATGAATTATGTGAGAAAAATGCTAATTTTTTATATTAAATTGAATAAATTTGACTTCGGTCAGCATTTTAGGTAAACGGACCCGGACCCGTGATTTGACGGTCCCGGAGGGTCCGTAGGAAAATATGGGACTTGGGTCCCAAGTCCGAGAAATGAATATTTGTGTGAAATTGTTTTCTGGAAATAACTAAGGAAATTGGAAATGAAATGTGGTTAGAAGACTATGGTATAGGGCCCGTATTTCGGTTCCGGCGCCCGGTACAAGTCTTATATATGATTTAAGCACTTTCTGTAAAGTTTGGTTGAAAACGGACGTCGTTTAACGTGTTTCAGACTTAAAATGGGAATTTGATGTTTTTTGAAAAATTTGGAAGAAATCATGAGTTTTGGGGCTTGATTCGATGTAAATGATGCTATTTTGGCGATTTGATCGCACAGATAAGTCTGTATGATGTTTTTGAGGTTGTGTGCATATTTTGTTTGGAGCCCCGAGGGCTCGGGTGAATTTTGGATAGGTGTCGGAGTGCATTTTCAACCTTGGGAATTTTGCTGCTATTACTGACCTGCAGGCTTCGCAATTGGCTCGCAAATGCGAGCTCGCAATTGCGAATGTCTGCTCGCAAATGCGAGAAATTGCCAGGCCTGAAAGACATCGCAAATGCGAAGTTGAGCCCCGCAAATGCGAAGGCTGGGGTTTCGCAAATGCGACCTTATGGTTCGCAAATGCGAAGTCCCCAATTCTCCTCATTGTTCGCAAATGCGAAAAAGTGTTCGCAATTCCCACTTTTGGTCGGGGTTCGCAATTTCCATATCTGCAGCCCAGCAATTTTTATACTTAGTCGAATTTTAGGCCATTTCTCACCCCACTATCAACATACCACTCCTTAGGCGATTTTTCAAGAACAAGTTCCATTCCAAATCATTTGTAAGTCAATTTTTACTCAATTCTTTCATTCATTAACATCATTTAACATGTTTACCACTTAAAATCAAGGATTTTCTTTGGTGAAATTGGGGGTTATTTTAAATTGCAAGTTCATCCTATGCTAGTTTAGAGAAGCGTGTTTATTTGACTTATTTGTCTAAGTGCTTAAAATGTCTTGTTAGTACTCCGTGCAGTATGTTAGGCTAGGATTTTCTATTACTTGTTCTGAGTTTAGCATTTATCCTTATGTTTGGGCTGTTATTGTGTGTTTTTAAATTGGGACTACGGGAAGGCATCCCGGGAGATCCCCCTGCACTTGATATGTTCTAGACTGAAGGTGTGGGATACAAAGAGATCCCTGGCACATGTTATTACAAGTTTTTGAGGATACCAAGAGATCCTCGGGATACCAAGAGATCCCTCGTGTATATGATGAGGATACCAAGAGGTCCTCGGGATACCAAGAGATCCCTCGTGTATATGATCAGGATACCAAGAGATCCTCAGGATACTAAGAGATCCCCGGTTGTTGTTCCTGTTGTGAATAGTACTTACTGGTATTGTCCTGTTTTTGCTTTCTATTACGGTTTTTCCTTATTTATCCTGTTTAGATTCTCGCTGTAGACTTTATTTATTCTGTTTTTCCTCATCTTATTATATATTATGTTATATCTCAGTAGGGCCCTCACCTTTCCTCGTCACTACCCAACCGAGGTTAGGCTTGGCACTTACTGAGTACCGCTGTGGTGTACTCATGCCCTTCCTGCGCATGCTTTTCATGTGCAGATCCAGGTACCTCCACTCAGGCGCACTATCCTTGAGGCAGGGAGAGCTGCAGAGACTTTGAGGTATATCTGCAACGTCCGCAGACCGAAGAGTCTCCTTCTTACTCTATCTTGTAGCGTTTAGACTTCTTTCGTACTTTGATGTAGACTTTTCTGGAGTTTGGAGCAGTGTATTACATTTCTATTAGCCTGTGTTTCCCGTGAGTTTTTGGGTTTTGGGGTGGTATTGTAGACTTCCGCGGTTGAGTTGTATATGCCAAGTGGCACTTATATACAACTTTCCTTCTATTTTTGCTTAGTTTAATTTATTGTTCCGCAAGTTATATTATTTCCGCATTTTAGGCTTACCTAATCGTAGGGACTAGGTGCCATCCGGACATGTTCACGGAGGTCGAACTGGGGTCGTGACAGTATACTTGGGCTCGAGGCCGCAATTGTGCACATATATATATATATATATATATATATATATATTGGGCCTGAGGCCGCAGTTTATTTATTTAGATAAACAGGTTGTTCATCATTTAGAAGAGGGAGTATGCAGGTAATGATTTACAGGTTGATGATTCAGAGCGCTAGGATTCTCGTACCAGCTGTTTGGTGATCCCCAATTCATTCTGGGCATTATCATTACTTTACAGTCTTTCAGTATTTACAGGTAGTCAGTGTTTTGAGTACTTCATTAGAGGCTTCATAGACTAGAGTAACAGTTAGACAGAGTCTCAGGATTTTCATGTTAAGCAATATTGGCTACATATATGTTTCAGACTTGTTTTAGTATTTCTGCATTTTGATTTATATCATCCAGACTTTCAGCATATCAGCATGTGTTAGTTTATCTTCCGCATTCAGTATGTTATGATATCACATGTTGATTCAGCCAGCCAATTGGTTCGCTCGGTCACATGTAGTTAGGCACCGAGTACTGTGTTACGTCCAGGCCACTGTTTGGGGCGTGACAAAGCTTGGTATCAGAGCATTAGGTTCAAGTGTTCTAGGGAGTCTATGACGCCGTGTCCAGTGGAGTTTCCTTTATATGTGTGTGCTGGCCACTCATATAAACGGTTAACTACCAAGACATCAAGGATTGTCTCATTTCTTTGTACTCTAGATCATGCCATGAAGCTCAGAGCAATAGTTAACCTTCTCTTCCTATCGAATTCCAAATGTATTGGATGCCCAAGCGACACACAGGAGAAACCTAAGGTCCTAGAGAGGATAATTGCCCATTGGGGTATAATTATGGAGTACATGTTGGTAAATATGAGACCTGAGAGGATGTTAAAAGTAGGATGCAATGGATAGTAGTACAGATTGGAGAATAACCTTATCAGAAAGTACAAACGCAATTATCATGTCTTATGGTTATCAGTTTACCTCAGTTACCAGTTATACAACTTTCAGTTAGCAAGTTTGTGGTTATTCAGTACGCCAGTATTCAGTTATAGGTTTACCAAATATCCAATTTTCAGTGTATCTAAATTTCTGGTGACTTGTGAGCATACAGTGATGCATATGGCTTCTCAAAGAAAATGTAAGTTACAGTGATTATAGCTAAACCTTCGCATATTTTAGGTCTAGATTAAGACCAAGACTCACCGGATGGTGCAAGAAGTGATTTATCAGATGATGGTATACTTTGAAAGATAAGTTCGCGCATGGTAGTGTATTCGTATGTGTTTTACCTCCCAGAACAACTTCATTTAATTTATGGAAATGTAGCCACAAGTTGGATGATGATAGTTCAAATGTCAGACCCTAGTATTGGTCACTATAGTTTGGACAGAAAAAGAGACTAAGGGTAAAATACCTAGGAGTCAAAAACGATTGTTATTATTAGAGATGTATTTTTCGTAGAACTCATGCAAATGACTAAAAGATATGATGTATGCAATGAGAACCAAGAGCAGCCAATAGTGAATTTCAGGGAATGATTTTAAGTTGCTTAGATTTGTTCAAATCAGAACTAGAAGTACCACGTTAGCAAGCTACTATAAGAAGTAGCTATTGATGTAAGATAAGAGATATGACAGTTCCCCCTTAGGTTATGTGATAAAGTGATTACCGTGGATGTTTATAGCATGATATAATTTGGTATTGTATAGAAAGTTTGGGGTTAGATATTCCAATTTAGTTTAAGATAGATGAAATTTTCCTAAGTATGATCCATGTACATAGTTGAAAACGAATGATAGTGTGCAGCAAAAGAATATGGTCAGATGATGAGGGAAGTTAGAAATAACCTTATTCCTCACATTAGTTATCCAAAGTAGAACAAGAAAACACGATTCTAGCAGATGTTTACTGAAAGAATAATAAGTAAGTTTTGAGTTGATACAGTGAATTAGCAATTTCAGCAGAGCTAGTAGAGGTACCATTGGATTCACTTAGCCAGGTTAACTCTAGTGAATGGATGGCAGTTTGAAATACCGAACGTGTGTTAGAAACCAAAGAGTGTAGGTTAATTCCGAAGTAGAGTTATAGTGGGAAAAACAATCAGCTAGCAATAAGAGAGCAAACTATAGAAGAATAGCCTTTAGGAATTGTCGAAATATGGTTTCACCAAGATTGACGGTGTAAGCAAAGTTAAATTGTTAAGATTGTGTATGATAGTTGTGAATACATTAACTTTTCGTTAAGTGAATAATTTAGTTTTCCTAGTAAGAAGGATTTCTTACAAGTAAGTTGGAAGATGAGTCGTCATTGACGTAGAGTGCAAAGAATTGCAGAAAATAAGGAAAGTTATTTGGATCCCAACAAAAAGAGAAGGATCCACAAGTATAAGACCTTTGGTCTAAGGGTGATGTGAAAATTTTCAGTATGTCCAATTAGAGATTTGGAACCCGAATAGTTAGCATGGGATATGAAAAAGAAAAATCAATTCGGTAATGAGGGAAAAAAATTTGTATAATTACCACAGGGATTATGTCTAGCATGTGTAAGAAATACAAAGTGAGTAGAATGATCACTGAGCTTAGTTATTGATGACAAAGTGATCACAGAATGCTATAAAATCATGCCTATTTATGTGTTATGAGGGTAGTGCCATTGCACGGGACTCTAAAATTTAGAGTACATGTCAAGGACTTAGGTCACAATAATGCTATAAGTGTTTTCAGGAAGTGCTTAAGAAGATAAAGTGTGAGAAGTGTAACTCATGATTGAGGTAGATAAGACAACTCCGGTGAATGAAGTTCACCGCTTAGCCTAGTTAGGAGTTCGATTTGCGTACTCCAAAGATAGTAGAGTTGTCTGGAATATGACTTGTTCCCCCTTAGTAGCCGAAGAGAAGGAGAAACAATTTGATGATCCCTACGTGTTGCAGTTGAAGAGGAGATTCACAAGTATAAAACGATGGCTTTTGAATAAGGGGGAGATGATGGTACTTTGAGGTACCAAGACAGATTGTGTGTTCCAGACATAGATGGACTTAAAAAGGGAAGATCATGTTAAAAGCCTATAATTCCTGGTATTCTTTCCATCCAGGTTCCCCATATATGCATCATGACCAAGGAGATTGATTGGTTGAACGACATGAAAAAGAACGTCACAGACTTGCGGCCAATTGTCTGAATTGTCAGCAAGTGAAAGTCGAGCAGCAGAAAGCCTAGTGTTTTATCACATAATACACATATGTTGAGTGGAGATGGTAAATATGAAATTTAGAACGTGATTATCTTTCTCATTTTAAAATCATGATTTGATTGGATGATTGTAAATCGACTTACCAAGTTAACACACTTCTTGCCAGTAAAAAACTACAGATTTAGTAGAAGATTGTACCAAGTTATACATTAAGGAAATTATCTGATTGCATGGGACTCCATTGTCCGTCATTTGGGACTGTGGTGCTCAGTTTAAAATGAACTTTTAGAAGTTCTTTCAGAAAGGATTAGGCATAAGTTTTTCATCCTTAGAAAGATGGCCAGGCAGAGCGCATTATTCAAACAGTTGAGGATATGTCCTTGATGTTAAAAGTAATTGGGATGATCACATACCTCTCGTTGACCTTGCTAATAATAACACCTACCATTCTAGTATCAAGATAGCACTGTGAGAGACTCTGTATGGGCGAAGGTGTTGATCGCCAATTGGTTGGTTCAAAGTTGGTGAAGAGGTGTTGTTGGGACCAAATTTGGTCTATCAGACTATAGAGAAAGTTATGTTGATTCAAGAGCGTTTGAAGATATTAGAGTTCCAAGTTGATGATTGGGTGTTTCTGAAAGTTTCGCCTATGAAAGGCGTTATGAGATTTGGGAAGAAAGAAAAGCTCGATCCCAAATATATCACGTCGTATATGATCCTACAAAAGATCGGTCAAATAGCTTATGAGTTGGAGTTGGCACCAGAATTAGCGGTGTTACAACCAGTATCTCACGTGTCATGTTATAACATTCAAGTTTCCAGTATTCGCTTAGATACTCATGTCAGTTCAGTACTCAGATATTCATGTTAGTTCAGTACTCAGATACTCATGTCAGCTCAATTCTCGGCTACTCATGTTAGTCCAATACTTAGACATTCATGCCAGCTTAGTACTCAGATTACTCAAATATTCGTCCCAGTTCAATATTCATATACCTATGTTAGTTCGGTATTCATGTATCCATGGCAGACCAATATTCAGTCAATACAATAGTCATTCAGTTCAGTATCTCAACAGTTCAGTAATCATGTATTCATTTAGTTTAGTATGCAAGTGTTAATGAAAGTTCATGTTTCCACCAGACCCGTTTAAGGTCCGGAGTTAGCAGAAGTTACAATCAGGACAATTATTCAAGGACGAAAGATCCCAAGGGGGAGATAATGTAACACCCCGTACGTTTGGACTAGGTGTGAATATGTTAAATGGGTATTAATTTGATATTTTAGACATATGAAGTCCCATCGGGGTGATTATGGGTGAGAATAGCTATTTCAAAATTAAGATGGAAAGTGAGGTGCATAAGATTTGACAAAATCGACTAAGTTTGCGGAAGGTCTATCTTCCAGCAGAGTTTAGTGAAAATGTGTAAGGAATTTGGGAAACCTCAAAGAGTGAAAGTTGTAGGCCTTTGAAATAGAGTTTCAACGATATATTATGGAGCCCGAACGGATCTCTGAGTAGAACGTTATGCGCATTTTGCAGAACGGTATGCAATATGCGCGCCCTTAGCACGCCCCTAGCGTGGCCGCGCTTCTTTGGAGGCAGTGTTACTGCCGTTTTGAGCGGTTAGGTCTAGAGGTGCGCAGGCGCGCTCGTGGCGGGTCGTTTTAAAGCCCTACTTCGTCCCTTACAGCTCCAAAACATAAAAACTTGCTCTAGAAAGGGGAACTCTAAAAACCTAACTCCTTAAGGGTCCTTCCACCACCCAAGATAAGTTTTAATGGTGATTCTAAGTTAATTTTAATTTCCCAACATCTTATTAACATGGGTAAACCCTCCATATCATAAGATATTCGATTGGGACATCATTGTTGAGAGAAGGAAGCCTAGAACTCGAATTCAAAGAGTTTGAACTTCAAAAAGGTAATGTCTTCACCCTCTAATTGATTCTAGCATTGGTTTAATGATTTTAAACCCTAGTTCATGAGATATGAGTTGATGGGTTTGATAGAAAAGCATGAACCATTATAGGTTTGGGGTGTTGATTGTTGATTATTGGTTAAGGGTGTTATTTACTTTATGGGTGATAAAGAATAATGTTGATTATGACCATTTGAGACTTTAGAATTTATCTAGGAACAAGAGAATGGGTTATTGGGTGTAGAGACACCATTAATAAGGACTATGAAGCTTTATTCTCACCAAGTGTTTGATAAGATACTTAAGTGACCAAAACATGAGCATCATAGCTAATATGCAATCCCTTTGACTTGTATTGCTATAAATTAAAGTTGAAAGGGTTGACAAATGTTGTGTTACGCTCAAGAGCAGGAAGTTAAGATATGTGAGGCTAACTCTCTATGTTTGGTAATGTTATTGATTCTCCCTACACTACGTTTCTTTTACGACGTTACTAATTGCCTCTGAAATATAGTTTAGCCTAGTTCCTTGAATTGTTGTAGAACTTCTATTCTTTAGCTTCATAACTCGTTCATGACTTTTGTTCTGAACGTTGTGAGCTCAGTGCGTATTCAATACAGACTTGGGTTTGATGCCCCCGAGTCTTGCTATAGATTACTCAGTATGCCATAAACAGTTGAAGTTTCAGTGTTCATAATCAGTTCAAGAATACATGTCTCAGTCTAGTCCTATTCAGTATTCCAGTATTATGTAACTCAGTGTGATCCAGTATTCCAGTATCATGTAGCTCAGTGTGATTCAGTATTTCACTATCATGTATGGTAGTATGATTCTCAGTTCCTGATTTTAAATCACTCAATGTTGAACACCTGTATTTGGGCTTCAGGCCGCAGTTTATGCTTTATGCATCTTTGGGCCTGAGGCTACAGTTATGTATACGTATACTTGGGCCCGAGGCCGCAGTTGTGCACACAGATATATATATATATATATATATATATATATATATATATATATATATATATATATATATATATATATATATATATATTGGGCTTGAGGCCGCAATTTATTTATTCAGATAAACAGGTTGTTCATCATTTAGAAGAGGGAGTATTCATATCCTTACTTCCTTTATTCAGTTCAGTTATCAGTTATCATTTCAGTTATTAGTTATCAGTTCAGTTATCAGTTATGAGTTATCAGTTATCACTTATCAGTTATCAGTTATCATTTCAGTTTCTGTTTCAATAGTATCATTTCAGTACCAATTATCAATTCTCAGTTATCAGCTTAGTTTCAGTTTCAGCATTTATATTCTTTCTTTCAGTTGCTTTACATACCAATGCAATTCAAATGTACTGACGTCCCTTTTGCACGGGGCCTGCATCTCATGATGCAGGTAATCATTTACAGGTTGATGATTCAGAGCGCTAGGATTCTCGTACCAGCTGTTTGGTGATCCCCAGTTCTTTCGGGGCATTATCATTACTTTATAGTCTTTCAGTGTTTACAGGCAGGCGGTGTTTTCAGAACTTCATTAGAGGCTTCATAGACTAGAGTAACAGTTAGACAGAGTCTCAGGATTTTCATGTTAAGCAATGTTGGCTACATATATGTTTCAGACTTGTTTTAGTATTCTGCACTTTGATTTATATCATCCAGACTTTCAGCATATCAGCATGTGTTAGTTTATCTTCTGCATTCAGTATGTTATGATATCACATGTTGATTCAGTCAGCCAGTTGGTTCTCTCGGTCACATGTAGTTAGGCACCGAGTGCCGTGTTACGTCCAGGCCCAGGTTCGGGGCGTGACACCGCCGGTGTGGTGTTTTCTTAGAGTGAAGTTCAAATTTCGATATTTGATATCGAGGCTTGGTCCTCAACCCTTGAACACGATCCCGACTTAATCCTTCGAGGTTTTACTCAAACTTCAAAGCTCCAAATAGCTTGAATTAGCTCCATAACATCTACATCACTCGAAATCATTCCTACAAGGCATAAAACACATAACAAGTACAAAACACTTGCGATTAAAGCATAAACACAATAAAAGTGCAGTGAATTAGGGTGCAATAAGCGACTAAAAAATGGGATTATAGCCTCCCATCAACACCCCACACTTAAACCATTTCTCGTGCTCGAGCAATCAAACTACACTTTATATAAACACGACCTTTTAAACAACTCTCCTAACTCATTACACTAAGAATATTTAAAATAGACTAAGCACAATAGTGCAATATCTTCTCCTCAAGATTTGACTCACAAGTACCACACATTATTCACAACTCGCTCACTTACTCTAACACAGAGGTCAACGACATTGCCTTTCCTTCATGAATCAAGTGCCCTCACACAATAATAGAGAGTAATTCCACACATAATAATATTTAAGAACAATCAAGAACTCAAGATAGAAAGAATTCTCTCTCCCATAAACAACATACATATGCCAAAAAAGATGAACCATATGCTTGCCCGTAGTGTACTACTCTACTAATTTAGTTCATTCAATCTAGGATCAAGTAGGACTTCAATTGGTTGTAATATAGGCCGCAGGACGGGTAGGATACATTTAGATATAAGAGTGTCTACACCTCCTTAAGAACTTAAATACATACAATTAAATGTTCAAAACCCCACACTTATGTCAAACCAAACTCCACTTTCATATCAATATACATTAACTCCCTACTTCTTTTAAGTGCAATTACATCAAGAGTCACCAATATAAAAGAATATTTTGCATAAATCCAACTTTTCAAACAGTGCACCTTTCTCCTTATTTCAATAGTTCCACTTAAAAGCCATACCAACCACCCCACACTTCAACTTTTATAAAGTTCATGTTACACCCCATGTTTTCGTACGTAAAAGTGCATCCTAAGTAAACTAATGTAAGACCAAAAATGAGATCATCTCTGGAAGTATATAAAGTAAGCTATCATGTTAACTTGGAGGTTACAAATATTTAAGATAATGTACTACAACTACCAATAGGGTAGGCTTAGAAGTTAAACCAATTGAAGAAATTAAGTTTCGTAAAAAGTCGTCAAGTTGAGCATGTTAAAACATGTACTTTTGGGGTGAGACTAGGGTGCTCAAAATTATAAGAAGGTTATGTTATGAGTTATTTTTGTCTTAAGATAGTCATGTGTTTTGTTTTGAAGTCAAGTGAGTTGTGCAACAGAAGTTGGCAAAGATCATCATAACTCACATTCATAAATATGCTGAAATTTAGGTCAAATGTATTTGAGCTTTTCTCCTAATAGTTTTAGAATTACGGGAAGATCTACCTACCCAATTGAACATCTCCGAGTCTATTTTCTAACTCATTAAACTGTTCATCGATATGATATAGGGGGTAAAGAGTTATTTGCAGTTTTGCGAGACCGCGCAGATTGCATAGGTGACAAGTAGGTGTGTTACTAAAGCTTTTTGAGAAATACATTTTGTGTATTATATGAGGTCTTTTTGGTACATATCATATACAAAATTTAAGTTCTTGGAATATAGTTTCTTTTGCTCTTAATTGTTTGTTAATACGACATCCAAATAAAAAGATATAAGCGTTTGAAGAAGAGCCAATAATAGGGTGCCAAGCTAGCACCTCTTTGTCTTTTCAAAAATGGATATATATAGGCCTTATGTCATCTCTTTCTTCACATTTCAACATACCACGACCATAATAAGACCCCTAAACTTATCCTCAAGCTCACCACAAGGGTTTCCAATAATATTAACATCCTAGATACGGAATCAAGAAGCAATAACATTAGAACGATCCCTACGATGTAAGTATCGCTATATCACCTCTCTTTTTCTTTGCAGTTTGAGTTTTGCAAGGTAATTCATAGTTAAGAAAACGTCTAGTTTCTGTATTTAAACTTTAAATATCATGGAACATTGATAAATTTGTTTCCTAATAGTTAGAATTCACGGGACGGAGATCGGAAGTCGTGAGTTCGAGTTATTCGACTTGTGGTGGACTATTTTATGGGCTGTTTCGTGTTGCTTTTAGGCTGTCTATTTTGCTGATGTTTTATGGAGTTTTGGAGGATTAGAGGTATGGAGAAACACCAAATAATGGAGGAATGGTGGGCTGGTCATTCGTCATTACATTTTTAGGTTGTTTGACACTACTTTGTTGTCATTTTATGTATGAAGTGATTAGGGTGTGTAGGTTGTTTTGTGATATATTGTGATGGAAATAAGGTTGGAAAATGATGCATACATGTTGTTATTGTTTTGTTCTTGGTGTCATTGGTATATGGTATTGAAGGAGGGCTTTGTTATTGGGGAGATGCTGCCCAAATTTACGTAAACGAGCTACTAATTTAAGTTGCGAACTTAGACTTTACTCAGCAATAATTTCGAATCTCCTTATGCTGTGGTAGATTGAATTGTATTGTTTGAAGAATTTCTTGAATTGTATTAAGGACTCAATAGAGTTAAGGTACGTTAAGGCTAAACCGTTCTTTCGTTTTAGCTTGATCTAGTAACTACATGTGTTTGAAAATGAGGCATAACGAGAAGTTCATATTCCTAAATTTATATACATTATCCTTGTCTCCTATGTTACAGCATTCTCCCTTATCATGACTTCATATTCAGTTTAGTTTTGCCTTCTTTCAGCCAAGAGAGCAGAGAGTCTATATATATACACTATTATAGTATTTTCACCACCATCGAGCTATAATCGATAGGCAGGCCCCTATTGGGAAACCCCTAATCTGGTGGTAAGTTATATACCTAGCCTACTGTGGCTGAGCCCCTATGAGAGAGCCCAGAATGGCCGAGATACAGAGCCTGGTATGGCCGAGCGCCTATGAGCGAGCCTACTAAGGCAGAGCAGTTACACATACTGTGCCTTATAGTGTTGGACACGTATTTTACTTACTATATTGAGAGAGATGAGTCAATATCATTAGGTAAGCATATTCTCAAATTGTATTTGACTTCAGGTACTTTCATTATTATATTATAAGTCCAGTTTCAGCTTTCAGTTATTCCGTTGCCCTACAAATTCTGCACATTATTTCGTACTGACATCCCTCTTGCTGGGACGCTGCATTTGATGCCTGCGGGTCCTGATAGATAGCTCGATAGACCATCCCTGTAGACAAAGTCAAACATTAGCTTGGTTGGTAAGCTCCACTTCCTCGAAGTTATCAGGTCTATACCTTGGAGTCCATTTTATATATACAAGTTTGATGGTTAGGTTGAGGCCCTGTTCCGATCATGTCATAGTTTAGTTATCCCTAGAGGCTTGTAGACGAATTTGTACTTTTTTTATATCATTATTATGGCTTTACCAGCCCTATGTAGATGTTTGGTTTGGTATTGCTGGTTGTAGACGTTATTTTGAGATGATTCAGAATATGGCCTCATCGTCCTATGTTTAGGGTTACCCTTCCATTGTCCACATTTATAGAGTAGTACGCTCAGGACGAGTATGGCACAGGGTGCCGGTCACGCCTTAACTTGGTAACAGAGCAGTTCTGTCCTAGGGAGTCTACAAGCCGTGTCTAGTAGAGTCTTGTTTATACGTGTGTTGTGCACCACACTTATAAGTAAGAGGCTACATTGCATTTAGGGCTGTCACTCTTTCTTCTTACTCTAGATCGTGTAGTAGAGCTTAGTTGTAAGATTCGAACTCGTAACTTTTATATTATTCGTAATACAACGATACCTACATCTAGAAAGATAGTTGGTAAGAGATTGAATGTGGCTGTTGAGGAGTTGGGTCAGAAGAGCTCGATTTTGCATCATGCATACGATGACTAAATATTAGGTATTCAGCGGATCATGTGTGTACTAAGACGTGTAAGCTTCTTGATAAGGAACCCTAAGGAATGAATATCTATACACATATATGGTAAAAAGCAATAAGAGAATCAGAAGGTAGACACAACTTTCAGCAAGTAAAAGAAGCAAGGTGAAGAAGGGTAGGTGGTACCCAGTTAGTGAAGATTATTAATAATTACAATTCAGGTAGAGAAGTATAAGTATTTGAGTTACCGTCAACAGTAACAGAAGCATGTACAATTGGCCAAACCCATCTCAATTATGCTCTATGGGAGCTAACATTTATTGTTTAAGAGAAAGATGGGACCTTGGGATCCAGTTGGGGTTAGAGTAACCCAATATGGTGGATGGATTGTGATCATTAGCTAAAATTTTCGAACGATAGTGCAAATGTGGTAATAGATCTCCTTGTGAGACACCTAGATGGTGCACTCTAGAATAGAACAGTGGAATCCTAGAAGGAATAAATATATACCTTTGTATGGCTCCCGTCCCTAGTAAAGTGAGAATGCTAGGTGACCCGAAGAGCCAGTGGATGGAGCAAGGGGAGCTAAAAACGAAATAATGTTTTGTTGATGTTTTCAAAATAAGGTAATTGTCACGACCCAAAACACGACGCGTCGTGATGGCTCCTATCGATGATACTCGGCCAGCCGACATTACCAAAACGCTTTCAACAATGACCAGAAGTAAAACAAGACTTTCAAAATAACTGAAATCTTTGTCATAAAACGGGGTGAACTCTAAAACATAAGTGCGGAAATAGAGCCCGACTTTGGGGTGTCACTAGTCATGAGCATCTAACATAACTGATTCGAAAGTAACAAGACTAAAATAGTCTAGAGTCCAAAATACAGACAATAAGGAAAGATAGGGAAAAAGATAGCAGGGCTACGAACGCCGGCAGCTAACTCGCGATCTCCAATGACCAGCTACGGGTACTATCAACAAACTCCGCGTCCAATAGCTCCTGGATCTGCACACGAGGCGCAGGGAGTAACGTGAGTACACCAACTCAGTAAGTAACAATAATAAATAAGGAACTGATGATAATGACAAGCTACACAGTTTTTGTTCATTTTCAACAATTTCACAAAGGAAAATAGTCATGCTTTGCAAGTTCCGGTAATTCAAGTCAAATCAGTTTATTTAAGTCAAGTTCAAGTAAAACCAGATAAGAATATCTTTCAAAAGTTATCAAAATATGGAAATAAGGCAACTGTGTGCATCAATAATGCAATCATATAGTGCCTCTCAGGCAATCATATCTCAGTCCTCCCAATCACTCCAACCTCCCAATCACTTGTCGACGCCCCCTTTTTCTAAAGCGAAATCGGGTTTACGACATTCGGGAAGACAACTCTATTCCCGTTTGGGAATTGGGTTTTTGGGTTTGAAGAGTCGCCACCTAATGATTAAGTGTATTAGGACACTAAGGGTTTTGAATTTGAAAACCAGAGTTCGGGTAAGGGCTAGAAATTATCTCGAGGGGAAGGTGTTAGGCACCCCTCAAGATCCACTAGTGTGGTTCCCGGCCATGCTATGTTGTGACTTCACAAATAATCAATCAAGGCTCAAATAAGGACTTGCAATTAAATTGAAACTTGTGAAAGTCAGTAGAAAGAGAGCAGAGATTTGAAAGGTCTAAACAATTCTAATGAGAGCAAACAAAGACAAACAAAGGAAAAAGGATCCTAGGTTTATGATTAATAAGGATCACTTCAATGCAATACCCAGCAATCACTCCTCAAAGAGGGGTCGCACGTGATATTAGCGCATCAGTTATCATCTCCATATTCTACCCTTCCCACCCTGTAAAGGTTATTTAAACGTGTGGATTGGTCACGAATGCTGATTGCGTGCTATTACCCGTCCCGTCCTATAAGTCCTAGAGGGTATTTAGGACCACTATTCCTACAAGGTAAGGTCTAGGCTGAACCCTTAGGTTTAAAGGACAAAATGCTAGGCGACATACATAACAAGTAGGACTACACATAAAGGAACCATACCAAGGCAAATAAGAGGCTCACAGATCCCTCACAAGTAAACATGTAATTAGCACGTCTCAAACACATTTAAGGTCTTAAAAGAACGCAAGTTTAAAGATCAGTTTTAGAAGAAGGTTTAACCACAACTGAGTGATCCAAAGAGTGTTTGACTTGCAGAAATACAACTAAGAAAATAGTTGAGTAAGTAAAGGTGAGGGGAATTGTTAAAACATCGTTAAAAAAAGGATTTGAAAATACAATAGTTTAAGTAAACAAGTATCAAAATAACGTGATCCTGGACGGAAAGGTACCAGTAATTTAAAAGCTTAATAGAGCACGAATCAGGAAATTAGTGAGAGCATATAAACACGAAACAGGTTTCCAGATAGAGAGATTTTTAGTAAAAGAGTGGACTTCAGAGAGACGGATAAAAGAGTTGGGAAAGTTAAAAGGTTGAGTAGTTTGAAACTAGTAAAACAAAATCAATCATCTTTATTATTATTGGGCCTAAAGCTTGCCTAGGCGATGTATGTATTGCCTTCTTGTCTTAAAAAAAAAGTGGTGAACATGCATATTGATTCCAGTTTTAAAGAGAACACGCAGTCAAACAAACTTGTGTTGTTAAAATTAGACAGCTAGTGAGGCGTTCAGCAATTGCAACCCTAAATAACATGATGTCTAATGCACATAAAGCTCCTAAAGCATGGTCTCTAAATGCGGTAGTAGTTTCATAACAGTTATTTGTTGATTACTAACTGATCACAAAGTGAGTATAACAATCTGAAAGTAAAGAGCCTAATAGGCTGTGTAAATGCATGTCCTACGCATGGCTTCTATTGCACAAATTGGTAAGTAAAGCCCTATAGACATGTTTTCTACCCATTGATTAAACTAAGCATGCATAATCCCTCACAATTTCACTATAACCCCAATCAGTTGTTTACAAATTATTACAAACCATGATAGCTGAATTACATAATGAAAAAAAATAAAATAAGAAGCTACTCTATAGGGAGCCTTCAACCAGGCCCAATCTTCCAACCTCACTTCTTTCGAGTTTCACAGCCTTGACCATGGTTTGGGTGCGGCAAAGCTCCCTAAGGGCCCAATGGAGGTCCTTGGCCAATACCAGCACCCAAACATTACAAAAATGTTTGAACAAGTGCAGTGGAATTACCAGCCTTGTGCATCAAAGTTCAATGGGTACTCAAAGGTGCCCAAGGCAATGCTTACACGAAGGAGGGTAGAACCTAAACTCTAGGAGTAGTGAGAGTGATAGAATTTTCTTTAAAGAAATTGAGTTGAAAAGCAGTTTTTTAAAAAAAAACGATCCGTGTGGAACCAGCTTTGAAAGATAAACAATGGGACAGTTTTGACAAAACACAGAATCAAAATACCTCATATAATTCCGGGCAATAAACACAAACAGGGAAAAGGGGAGTGGAGTAAATAATTCACATGTAACAACACAGTTGCACCTAGATACCAAAGGAAAGCAATTCAAAACTTAGACAGTCAACAGATTTCAACCAAAGGGCTCATGATCACATGCTGAGAATGTACTGGGGCTAGGGAGTAGGAGAGAACATGCATTAAGCAAACCAGTAGGCATGCTGGATTAATAGAAGGATAGTCACACAGGGGCATGCTAGTTGCAATAAGGACAGCAGAACCATAAGTAAAAGCATAGAAGAAACATAATAAAGTGCAGCATGTATAAAAGCATATTGTTTTGGATGCTACAAATCAAATAGAGGGCATACCAGTCAAGGATGAGATAGTGTAGAGCAGTAGTGTGCAGGGAAGTGAGCAGTAGTATGCAGACCAAACAATCAACAGTGTATAGAGCAGTAGAATAATGGAGCAGCCCCCAAAGATCAATCAGTCTTGGCTTTCAGCCGACTGAGTAATCAGTAATCAACAGGAAAGCGGGAGAGGATGTGTAGAAAATAAGAGAGAACGCTGAGTATTCTTATGTGTGTAAGAGAGAGATCAGAGCAATGAACCTTTTTGTTCTTGTGTATGATGTGCAATGTATTAGTGTGTAATGCAAAAGAGAATGGGGGTACTTATAGCTCTCAAATTAAGTGAAAATAAGGTAATATGTATAGACTGATCATAGTTATGGAAATAATACCAATTAGAATCAATTAAAAACTCGGACTCCCTTCAATTAAAGAGTCATAGTTCAAACGGGTACAAATTGTATCAAATAAGGAAAATTATTATTTGCAAGACTGGTATTTCCATAAAAGGAGTAGTAAAAGTATACAGAATATTTTCAAGTAAGGAAAGTATAAGGACAGCATATTGTGCACACAAATTAGTTCAAAGAATCACGGATGAAATTGAAAATCACAGGGAATCAGTACTAAGTAAGGAGAGCATTTCACAAATAAGGAAGTGATTCAAAATCAATGTAAAACTTCTAAGGAAAACATATACAAATTCAGGGATTGGAAGAGATGCACACAATAAGCAGAATATTTGGTAAACGATGAACAATTAGACCTATAAAACACAATAGGCATGAAAATCAAAGAACCCTAAGCAAGAAATCACAGAATCAATAGAAGGCTGGAACCCTAATAGCAAAATTAAAGCATGGAACTCGGAGGGTAACCAGAAGATCATACCAACAAGCACATAACACAAACATAAACGCATAATACTCAAAAAACCAGAAGATATAGTGATTTTGAAAGGGTTCAGGAAACCCTAGTTTTAAAAGAAGAACAAAACGTTGAAAACTTGAACAATCGAAAAGATCTAGTAGAGAGTAGTGTAAAACACAAAAGAATAAGTTAAAAATCGTTTATAAGACAAGGTTTTTAAGAAAATTAGGTTTTCGTAATAAACCAGTGAGAGGTAAGGAACCTGGCTGTGAAACTCGTTAATAATGATGCTCGCAGCACCATCGAACCATAAACCATCGGAGTAAGGTCGGACACAAATCAGGCAGAGCTTCTGATGACCATCTTGCATGGTGGAGGTTTCTGGAGTCTCGAAGATAGAGAGAATCAACAAGACAAGGTTTCACGGTGGCTGGTGGTCGAGAGAAGTGAGGCTAGAGGTGGCCAGAGAGGCGGTCGATACATCGGAGACGAAGAAGAGAACCAGAAGGTTCTAGAGAGAAGGGAGAGCAGCAGTCAGTGTAGAGACAGAGAGAGACCGTCTCTGAAATGAGGGGTTTGGGGGGGGGGGGGGGTTTGTTGAATTTCATTTTTGAAATAAAACCTGGGCCGTTGATCTCATTTGATTAACGACTCAGATTAGATTAAAGCTGGACTAGGTCGGGGGCTTTGGGGTTGAAATTGGGGGTTCAATTTGTGGTTAAAATTGGAATGTAAAGGGGTTATAATTGAAATGAATGAGGCTAAATGTTAAATAGCCATTTCTTCCCTTTTTATTTTAATAAAAATAGTTAAAATAATTTTAAAAACCAATTAAAAGCACTAAATTGAGTAATAACATATAAATGTTAATTAAAAAAAACACTGGGAGCGATATTGTAATTATAAAATACTATTAATCGGAAAATAGGCTATGATTGCAATTATAGCAATTTAGCTTTAAAAATACCAAATAAATCATATAAAATATGCAAAAAATCACCTTAATTATATCTGGGTTTAAATATTAGAATAAGATAAATTATTCACCAAAAATGATAGTCTGAAAATAATTATTGAATTTTGTACTATTAAAATAGACAACAAAGTGATTTTAAAAAATCTTTAAAATAAGGAAAAATACCAAAACTCCTGGGTATGCTTATATATGCATGTACATACTATTTTGAGAATATTTTGAGTATATATAAAAATACATAGGGAAAAATTGGGTATCAACAACTGCCCCTCTTTACCCGGGAAGGATGAAAGAGTTATCGGGTAAAGATAGGATGGCCAATTTTGATCGAAAGAGGTGATTTGCAAAGAATTTCGACCGAGCTCTGGTTCTTGAGCTGCCTACATATCCCTGGTTTTACAGAAATCAGGCCATATGTAGTTCGGGATTCATCGCCGGAGTATGCGAATAGAGTTTCGAAAAGGACGGACGCGATGTTTAGGTTGTAGCTGAAATATGATAGGCTGTGGGAACTGGAGCAGGATCGCTCCTGTTGAGATGGCCGTTGCTAGCCGGCGTACCTGCAAGTGAGCAATACAACGTATAATGTGCGTAAATTTAAACGTGATGCAAGTTCCCTTTGGACCATAAATGTTGTCTTTGGACGATTGTCGACGTCCTCAGACCATGATGTCCTGGGCCATGAAGCGCATAATAAAGGATTCGCAGGCTATGAAATGATGCTCTCGGGCTATGATAATGGTGCCTCCGAACCATGATGCCTTTGAATGATGATAAGCAGAATATAAAGCGGGGTCCTCGGACCATGGCATGGCGTTCTCGGGCTATGAAAATGGTGCCTCCGAACAATGACGCCTTTGGACCATTTGGCGATATTTCAACCCATGAAATGCAGGATTTGGCGATATTTCAGCCCATGAAATGCAGGATTTGGCGATATTTAAGCCGATAAAATGCAGGATTTGGCGATATTTCAGCCGATGAATGATTAAATATAAACTGGCGATCTTTCATCCGATATAGAGATTTAAATGCAGTTGGTGATATTTCAGCCATGCAAAGATTTGAATAAAGTTGGCGATATTTCAGCCACGCAG